>NC_135302.1:789009-970282 GCF_051311805.1 Agelaius phoeniceus | reverse complement strand
CCCGATTTTGCCCAAAATCCCCAAATTTCACCCCAAAATTTCCATTTTTTTTTGGAATTTCACTGAAATCCCAGATATTATTTGGGCAGGGTTGTAGGACGACTGTTCCCATCCCAAATCCCCCAATTACAGCCGATTTTAGCCCCAAAATCCCCCAATTTCAGCCCCAAAATCCCCCAATTTCAGCCGATTTCAGCCGCGATTTTGCCCAAAATCCCCAAATTTCACCCCAAAATTCCCAGATTTTTTTGGGAATTTCCCTCCCATCCCAAATGTGATTTGGGCAGGGTTGTAGGACGACTGTTGCCATCCCAAATCCCCAAAATCCCCCAATTTCAGCCGATTTCAGTCCCAATCTCACACAAGAATTGTGCAATTTTAGTCCCGATTTTGCCCAAAATCCCCAAATTTCACCCCAAAATTTCCAATTTTTTTTTAGGAATTTCCCTCAAATCCCAGATGTGATTTGGGCAGGGTTGTAGGACGACTGTTCCCATCCCAAATTCCCCAATTTCAGCCGATTTTAGCCCCAAAATTCCCCAATTTCAGCCGATTTCAGCCGCGATTTTGCCCAAAATCCCCAAATTTCACCCCAAAATTTCCATTTTTTTTTAGGAATTTCCCTCAAATCCCAAATTTCATTTGGACAGGATTGTAGGATGACTGTTCCCATCCCAAATCCCAAAATTCCACCCAAAAATCCCCCAACTTCAGCCGTTTTCAGTCCCAATCTCCCACAAAAATTGGGCGATTTCAGCCCCGATTTTGCCCAAAATCCCCAAATTTTACCCCAAAATTTCAAATTTTTTTTAGGAATTTCCTCCCATCCCAGATGTGATTTGGACAGGATTGTAGGACGACTGTTCCCATCCCAAATCCCCCAAAATCCCCCAATTTTAGCCCCAAAATTCCCCAATTTCAGCCGATTTCAGCCGCGATTTTGCCCAAAATCCCCAAATTTCACCCCAAAATCCCCAGGTTTTTTTGGGAATTTCCCTCACATCCCAAATTTCATTTGGATAGGGTTGTAGGACGACTGTTCCCATCCCAAATCCCAAAATTCCACCCAAAATTCCCCAATTTTTAACCAATTCTAGCCCCAATCTCACACAAAAATTGGGTGATTTCAGCCGCGATTTTGCCCAAAATCCCCAAATTTCACCCCAAAATTTCAAATTTTTTTTTAGCAATTTCCCTGAAATTCCCAGATATGATTTGGGCAGGGTTGTAGGACGACCGTTCCCATCCAAAATCCCCCAATTTCAGCCGATTTTAGCCCCAAAATCCCCCAATTTCAGCCCCAAAATCCCCCAATTTCAGCCGATTTCAGCCGCGATTTTGCCCAAAACTCCCAAATTTCACCCCAAAATCCCCGTTTTTTTTCAGGAATTCCACTCACAGGCCCCTTGGCTGTACTGGCCCTGCTGGCTGTAGCTGGGGGGGGGGGTTGTAGGACGACTGTTGCCATCCCAAATCCCCCAAAATCCCACAAAAATTGGGCGATTTCAGCCGATTTTAGTCCCGATTTTGCCCAAAATCCCCAAATTTTACCCCAAAATTTCCATTTTTTTTTCAGCAATTTCCCTCAAATCCCAGATGTGATTTGGGTGGGGTTGTAGGACGACTGTTCCCATCCCAAATCCCAAAATTCCACCCAAAAATCCCCCAATTTCAGCCGATTTCAGCCCCAATCTCCCACAAAAATTGGGCGATTTCAGCCGCGATTTTGCCCAAAATCCCCAAATTTCACCCCAAAACTTCAATTTTTTTTTAGGAATTTCCCTCAAATCCCAGATGTGATTTGGCAGGGTTGTAGGACGACTGTTCCCATCCCAAATCCCCAATTTCAGCCGATTTTAGTCCCAAAATCCCCCAATTTCAGCCCCAAAATGCCCCAATTTCAGTCCCGATTTTGCCCAAAATCCCCAAATTTCACCCCAAAATTCCCGTTTTTTTTCAGGAATTCCACTCACAGGCCCCTTGGCTGTACTGGCCCTGCTGGCTGTAGCTGGGGGGGGGGTTGTAGGACGACTGTTGCCCGTAGCTCTGCTGGTTGTAGCCCCCGCTCTGCTGTTGGTTGTAGCCCCCGCTCGGGGCTTGGCCGTAGCTGGAGCTGCCGGAGCCGCCGCCGTAACTGGGGGGAAAAAGGAGGATTTTGGTTAAAAATGGGGATTTTGGTTAAAAATGGAGGATTTTGGTTAAAAATGGGGATTTTTGGGGGAAAAATGGGGATTTTGGGGAAAAATTGGGGGTTTTGGGGAAAAAATTGGGGTTTTGGGGGAAAAATTGGGGGTTTTGGGGAAGGGAACAGGGAGGGGTTTGAGGGGGGATTGGTGGGAATAGGGGAGGGGTTTGGGTGAAAATTATTGGGGTTTAGTCAAAAAACAGCTGGAAAATGTCAGCAAAAGAAATGGAATTTCAAGCAAAAAACAGCTGGAATTCAAGCAAAAAACAGCTGGAATTCGACCAAAGAACAGCTGGAAGGTGACCCCAAAAAAAGCAGAATTTACCCAAAAAATAAGCAGAATTTCACTCAAAAAACCCCAAAATTGACCTAAAAAAACCCCAAAATTTCACCCAAAAAGAACCAGAAATTCACCCAAAAAATAACCAGAATTTGACTCAAAAACACCTGGAATTTCACCCAAAAAACACCCAGAATTTGACCCAAAAAATAACTGGAATCCACCCAAAAGATAACCAGAATTTACGCAAAAAATAACCAGAATTTGACCCAAAAAATAACCTGGAATTCACCCAAAACCCACCTGGAATTCACCCAAAAAATAACCAAAATTTGACCCAAAAACCAGCTGGAATTTACCCAGAAAATAACCAGAAATTCACCCAAAAAAGAACCAGAAATTGACCCAAAAACCACCTGGAATTGACCCAGAAAATAACCAGAAATTCGCCCAAAAAATAACCAGAATTTCACCCAAAAATAACCAGAATTTTACCCCAAAAATAACCAGAATTTCACCCAAAAACCACCCAGAATTTAGCCAAAAAATAACCACAATTTCACCCAAAAATAACCAGAATTTGACCCAAAAAACACCCAGAATTTGACCCAAAAAACAACTGGAATCCACCCAAAAGATAACCAGAATTTACGCAAAAAATAACCAGAATTTCACCCAAAAAATAACCAGAATTTACCAAAAAAACATCCAGAATTTCACCCAAAAATAATGAGAAATTCACCCAAAAACCACCTGGAATTGACCCAAAAATAACCTGGAACACACCCCAAAAATAACCTGGAATTGACCCAAAAATAACCAGAATTTGACTCAAAAACACCTGGAATTTCACCCAAAAACCACCTGGAATTTCACCCCAAAAAATAACCAGAATTTGACCCAAAAAACACCCAGAATTTACTCAAAAAATCACCAGAATTTCACTGAAAAAAAAAAACAGAATTTCACCCAAAAAAACCCAAAATTTCACCCAAAACCATCCAGAATTTCACCCAAAAATAACCAAAATTTCACCAGAAAACCCCAAAATTTCACCCAAAACCCACCCAAAATTTCACCCGAAAAACCCCCAAAATTTCACCCAAAAAACCTCAAAATTTCACCCAAAAAACCTCAAAATTGACCCAAAAATAACCAAAATTTCACCCAAAAAAAACCCAAAATTTCACCCAAGGAGGAGCTTGGGGCCCATTGGAATGGCTGGGGTGGGGTTGGGGTTCATGGTTTGGGGTTTATGTTAACAATAATCACTAATACCCATTAATTAACCAATTAACCATTAATTAATCACCTTCCTGAAGGTGAACAATGGGGAAAAATTCCATAAAATCCCCCAGAATTTCACCCAAAAAACCCCAAAATTTCCCCCAAAATCCCCAGAATTTCACCCAAAAGACCTCAAAATTTCACCCAAAACCCAGCCAAATTTCACCCAAAAACCCCCAAAATTTCACCCAAATCCCACCCAGAATTTGACCCAAAAATAACCAAAATTTCACCCAAAAAAACCCCAAAATTTCACCCAGAAAAACCCAAAATTTCACCCAAAATTCACCCAAAAAAACCAAAATTTCACCCAAAAAACCCCAAAATTTCACCCAAGGAGGAGCTTGGGGCCCATTGGGAATGAATGGGGTGGGGTTGGGGTGAATCCTCTGGGGTTTATATTACAAATACCCAACAATTAACACTAATTAACTAATTAATTAATCATTAATCACCTTCCCGAAGCCGAAGCAGCCGCAGGGGGCTGTGAATACCCAGGGTAGGAGGAGCTTGGGGCCCATTGGGAATGAATGGGGTGGGGTTGGGGTTACTCCTCTGGGCTTTAGGATAACAATAACAGACAATTAACACTAATTAACTAATTAATTAATTACTAATTACCTTCCTGAAGCTGAAGCAGCCGCAGGGGCTGTGAATACCCAGGGTAGGAGGAGCTTGGGGCCCATTGGGAATGAATGGGGTGGGGTTGAGGTTACTCCTCTGGGGTTTATGATGACAATAACAGACAATTAACACTAATTAACTAATTAATTAATTACTAATTACCTTCCTGAAGCCGAGGCAGCCGCAGGGGGCTGTGAATAGCCAGGGTAGGAGGAGCTTGGGGCCCATTGGGAATGACTGGGGTGGGGTTGGGGTGAATCCTCTGGGGTTTATATTACAAATACCCAACAATTAACACTAATTAACTAATTAATTAATTACTAATCACCTTCCTGAAGCCGAAGCAGCCGCAGGGGGCTGTGAATACCCAGGGTAGGAGGAGCTTGGGGCCCATTGGGAATGAATGGGGTGGGGTTGGGGTTACTGCTCTGGGGTTTATGATACCAATAATCACTAATACCCATTAATTAGTTAATTAATCATTAATTAATCACCTTCCCGAGGCCGAAGCAGCCGCAGGGGGCTGTGAATAGCAGGGTAGGAGGAGCTTTGGCCGTAGCTGCCCTGGGAGCTCTGCCCGGAGCCGAAGCCGCCGGAGCCGTAGGAGGGAGGAGCCGCAGGGGCCGAGTAACCTGGGGGTAATTAACGTAATTAGTGCTAATTAATGGAGCTGGTACATTGAATTAATGGTTTGGAGAGGGAAGGGGGGATGGAGGGGAAATAGGGGGAAAATGGGGGAAAAAAGAGGGAAAAATGCAGAGGGAATTGGGAAATATGGGGGGAATTGGGGATTAATTAGGGATTAATTAATGGTAATTAAGGTTAATTGGGAAGGGGGATTGGAAGGGGGGAGTTGAATTGGAATTGGGGGAAATGGAATTGAAATTGGGGGAAAAAAAGGAGAAATTGGGAAAAAAGAGGGAAAAATGCACAGGGAATTGGGAAAATAAGGGGGAAATTGGGGATTAATTAGGGATTAATTAGGGGTAATTAAGGGTTAATTTAGAAATTGAATTAAGTGTGGGAAAAATTGAATTGGAATTGGGGGGAAAAAGGGGAAATTGGGAAAAAAAGGGAAAAAATGCACAGGGAATTAGGAAAATAAGGGGGAATTGGGGATTAATTAGGATTAATTAGGGGTAATTAAGGGTTAATTGGGAAGGGGATTGGAAGGGGGGAATTGAATTGGAATTGGGGCAAAAAAAGGGGAAATTAGGAAAAAAAGAGGGAAAAAATGCAGAGGGAATTGGGAAATTTGGGGGGAAAAGAAGGGGAATTGGGGATTAATTAGGAATTAATTAGGGGTAATTAAGGGTTAATTTAGAAATTGAATTAAAAGTGGGAAAAATTGAATTGAAATTGGGGCAAAAAAAAGGGAAAAAAACCACAGGGAATTGGGGAAATTTGGGGGAAAATTGGGAATTAATTAAGAATTAATTAATGGTAATTAAAGGTTAATTTAGAATTTGAATAAAGGTGGGAAAATTAAATAAAAATTGGGGGAAATTCAATTGAAATTAGGGAAAAAAACAGGGAAAAAATCCCAAAAGGGAATTGGGAAATTTGGGGGGAAAGCAGAAATTGGGAGATAATTAATAAGAATTAATTAGGGGTAATTAAGGGTTAATTTTAAATGGAATTAAAATTGGGAAAAATTGAATAAAAATTGGGGGGAAAAAAGGGGAAATTAGGAAAAAATCCCACAGGGAATTGGGAAATTTGGGGGGGAAAGCAGGGAAATTGGGGATTAATTAAGAATTAATTAATGGTAATTAAACTCTAATTGAGAAATTGAATTAAAAGTGGGAAAAATTCAATTGAAATTGGGGAAAATTCAATTGAAATTGGGGGGTAAAAAAAGGGGAAATTGGGAAAAAAAGAGGGGAAAAAATGCACAGGGAATTAGGAAAATAAGGGGGGAATTGGGGATTTAATTAGGGATTAATTAGGGGTAATTAAGGGTTATTGGGAAGGGGATTGGGAGAGGGAAAATTGAATTGAAAATGGGGAAATTAAATAAAAATTGGGGAAATTGAATTGAAATTGGGGCAAAATTCAATTGAAATTGGGGGAAAATGGGGTAAAATCCACAGGGAATTGGGATTAATTAGGGATTAATTAATGGTAATTAAGGGTTAATTGGGAAGGGAGTTGGAAGGGGGAAATTGAATTGGAATTGGGGGGAAAAAAAGGGGGAAATTGGGAAAAAAAGAGGGAAAAATGCAAAGGGAATTGGGAAAATAAGGGGGAAATTGGGATTAATTAGGGATTAATGGTAATTAAGGGTTAATTTAAAAATAAAATTAAAAGTGGGAAAAATTAAAATAAAATTTGAGGGAAAAAAAAGGGAATTGGGAAAAATCCACAGGAAATTGGGGCAAAATGGGGTAAAATCCCAGGGAATTGGGAAATTGGGGGGGAAAAGCAGAAAAATTGGGATGGGGAATTTTGGGATTTCAGGGAATTGGGGGAATTTTTGGGGGAATTTGGGGAAATTTTGGAGAATTTTTGGGGAATTTTTGGGAAATTTGGGAATTTTTGGGAAATTTTGGGGAAATTTGGGGAATTTTTAGGAGAAATTTGGGAATTCTGGGCAATTTCTGGGAAATTTGGGGGATTTGGGGGAAATTTAGGGAATTTTGGGGAATTTCGGGGAATTTCTGGGAAATTTTGGGATTTTTTTTGAGAATTTTACGGGAATTTTGGGGAATTTTGGGGGAAATTTGGGAATTTTGGGGGAATTTTGGGAATTTTTGGGGAAATTCTGGGGATTTTGGAGAATTTTTGGGAAATTTTGGAATTTTGGGGAATTTTGGGGAAATTTAGGAGAATTTTGGGGCAATTTGGGAATTTTGGGGGAATTTTGGGGAACTTTTGAGGCAATTTGCAATTTTTGGGCAATTTTGGGCAATTTTGGGGAATTTTTGGGAAATTTGGGAATTTTTGGGGTTTCTGGGCTCACTCCCAGCTCTGGCTCTGCCCAGGCACTTTTGGGATCAGGTCTGGGGTCACTTTGGTCAGTTTTTGGGTCCGAAGGTGCTGATTTTGGGTCCAAAGGTGCTGATTTTGGGTACATTGGGATACAAGGACGGGGATTTTTGGGATTTTGATGAATTTTATGGAATTTTTAAGCTGACTCACCGCTCTGGCTCTGCCCATAGGAGGAGCTGTACCCTCCCTGTCCCAGCCCTGCCCTTGGGGCTTTCAGGGCTCAGATTTGGGTCTGAAGGTGCCGATTTTGGGTACATTGGGGTAGAACAATGGGGATTTTTGGGATTTTTAGGAATTTTCAGGATTTCAAGGCTCACTCACCGCTCTGGCTCTGCCCATAGGAGGAGCTGAACCCTCCCTGTCCATACCCAGAGTCCGAGCTCAGATTTGGGTCCAAAAGTGCCAATTTTGGGTCCGAAGGTGCCGATTTTGGATACAATGGGGTAGAACAATGGGGATTTTGGGGATTTTGGTGAATTTTGTGATTATATGGATTTTTGGGGAATTTTTGGGATTTCTGGCTCACTCCCACTCTGGCTCTGCTCAGGCACTTTCAGGATCAGTTCTGGGCTCAGATTTGGGTCTGAAGGTGCCGATTTTGGATATATTGGGATACAAGGACGGGGATTTTGGGAAATTTTGGGAAATTTTTGGGATTTTATGGGATTTTTAGGATCTCTGGGCTCTCTCCCAGCTCTGGCTCTGCCCAGGCACTTTCGGGATCAGTTCTGGGGTCACTTTGGTCAGTTTTGGGCCAGTTTTCGGGTCCGAAAGTGCCGATTTTGGGGTCCGAAGGTGCCGATTTTTGATCCATTGGGATACAAGGACGGGGATTTTTGGGATTTTCAGGAATTTTTCAGGATTTTCAGGATTTCAAGGCTCACTCACCGCTCTGGCTCTGCCCATAGGAGGAGCTGTACCTCCCTGTCCATATCCCGTGTCCGAGCTCAGATTTGGTTCCAAAAGTGCCAATTTTGGTTCCGGAAGTGCCGATTTTGGATACATTGGGATACAAGGACGGGGATTTTTGGGATTTTGATGAATTTTATGAATTTCAGGCTGACTCACTGCTCTGGCTCTGCCCATAGGAGGAGCTGTACCCTCCCTGTCCATACCCCGTGTCCGGGCTCAGTTTTGGTTACAAAGGTGCCGATTTTGGGTCTGAAGGTTCCAATTTTGGATACATTGAGGTAGAACAATGGGGATTTTGGGATTTTATGGAATTTTGGGGATTTCAGGGAATTTTTCAGGAATTTTGGGGTTTCTGGGCTCTCTCTCTGCCCTGGGTCTACCCAGGCACTTTAGGGGTCAGGTCTGGGCTCAGATTTGGGTCCGAAAGTGCCAATTTTGGATCCAATGGGGTAGAACAATGGGGATTTTTGGGATTTTGATGAATTTTATGGGATTTTCAGGATTTCAAGCTCACTCACCGCTCTGGCTCTGCCCATAGGAGGAGCTGAACCCTCCCTGTCCATACCCCGTGTCTGAGCTCTGCCCTTGAGTCCAAAAGTGCCAATTTTGGGTCCGAAAGTGCCGATTTTGGGTACATTGGATACAAGGACGGGGATTTTTGGGATTTTTGGGATTTTTAGGAATTTTTTGGATCTTTAGCTCACTCACCGCTCTGGCTCTGCCCATAGGAGGAGCTGTACCCTCCCTGTCCATACCCAGTGTCTGAGCTCAGATTGGGTCCAAAGGTGCCGATTTTGGATACAATGGGATACGAGGATGGGGATTTTGGGGGATTTTGGTGAATTTTGGGATTTCAGGGAATTTTTCAGGATTTTTGGGGTTTCTGGGATCACTCCCAGCTCTGGCTCTGCCCGTAGGAGGAGGTGAACCCTCCCTGTCCATACCCAGAGTCCGGTCTCAGTTTTGGTTACAAAAGTGCCAATTTTGGGTCCAAAAGTGCCGATTTTGGATCCATTGGGATACAAGGATGGGGATTCTTGGGATTTTGGTTAATTTTGGGATTTTATGGAATTTTTGGGATTTTATGGGATTTTTAGGATCTCTGGGCTCATTCTCTGCTCTGCCTCTGCTCAGGCACTTTTGGGATCAGGTCTGGGCTCAGTTTTGGTTCCAAAGGTGCCAATTTTGGCTCCAATGGGGTAGAACAATGGGGATTTTTGGGATTTTGATGAATTTTATGGAATTTTCAGGATTTCAAGGCTCACTCACCGCTCTGGCTCTGCCCATAGGAGGAGCTGTACCCTCCCTGTCCATACCCCGTTGTCTGAGCTCTGCCCTTGGGGCTCAGTTTTGGTTACAAAGGTGCCAATTTTGGATACAATGGGATACAAGGACGGGGATTTTTGGGATTTTCAGGAATTTTTCAGGAATTTTGGGATCTTTAAGCTCACTCACCGCTCTGGCTCTGCCCATAGGAGGAGCTGTACCCTCCCTGTCTGTACCCAGTGTCTGAGCTCTGCCCTTGGGGCTTTCAGGGCTCAGATTTGGGTCTGAAAGTGCCGATTTCGGATACATTGGGGGTAGAACAATGGGGATTTTTGGGATTTTGATGAATTTTATGGGATTTTTAGGATTTCAAGGCTCACTCACCGCTCTGGCTCTGCCCATAGGAGGAGCTGTACCCTCCCTGTCCATACCCTGTGTCTGAGCTCAGATTTGGGTCTGAAGGTGCCGATTTTGGATCCAATGGGGTAGAACAATGGGGATTTTTGGTGATTTTTAGGAAATTTTAGGATTTCAAGGCTGACTCACCGCTCTGGCTCTGCCATAGGAGGAGCTGAACCCTCCCTGTCCATACCCCGTGTCCGAGCTCTGCCCTTGGGGCTCAGTTTTGGTTCCAAAGGTGCCGATTTTGGATACATTGGGGTAGAACAATGGGGATTTTTGGGATTTTCAGGAATTTTCAGGATTTTTGGCCTCACTCACCGCTCTGGCTCTGCCCGTAGGAGGAGCTGAACCCTCCCTGACTTTGGGGCTTTACGGGCTCAGTTTTGGTTCCAAAGGTGCCAATTTTGGGTCCGAAGGTGCCGATTTTGGGTCCATTGGGATACAAGGACAGGGATTTTGGGATATTTTGGGGAATTTTGGGAATTTTTGTGGAAATTTGGGATTTTTGGGGTTTCTGGGCTGACTCCCAGCTCTGGCTCTGCCCAGGCACTTTCGGGATCAGTTCTGGGCTCAGATTTGGGTCCGAAAGTGCCGATTTTGGGTCCGAAGGTGCCGATTTTGGATCCATTGGGATACAAGGACTGGGATTTTTGGGATTTTGATGAATTTTATGGAATTTTCAGGATTTCAAGGCTCACTCACCGCTCTGGCTCTGCCCATAGGAGGAGCTGTACCCTCCCTGTCCATACCCAGTGTCCGAGCTCTGCCCGTAGCCCCCGTAGCTCTGCTGGCCGTAGCCCTGCCCCCCTCCCTGTGAGTAGCTCTGGCTGGGGGGGGCGGGGTAGGCGCCGTAACTGAGGAAAAATGAAAATAAAAATTAAAATTAAAAATGAATTTTGGGGGGAATCAGCAAAGGAAAGGGAGGTTTTGGAAAGGGGGGATGGGGTGAGGTGATGGTGTCGTACCTTTGGGTGGCCGTCTGGCTGTAGTCTGGGGAGGAAAGGGTTAAAGTTGGGGTTAATTCAGTGATAAAATCATAAAATAAATTATTAAAAATTAAATCTCTTTTCTATCATTTATTCAATGTAAAAAGGGTTAAAAGTTGGGGTTAATTCAGGAATAAAATATAAATAAAATAAATGCTTAATTAAATGTGTTTTTTTATCATTGAAAGGGTTAAAAGTTGGGGTTAATCAACCAATAAAATGCTTAAAATTAAATCTGTTTTTTATCAGTTATTTAATCTAAAAAGGGTTAAAAGTTGGGGTTAATTCAGTAATAAAATGCTTAAATTCAATCTGTTTTCTATCATTTATTCAATGTAAAAAGGGTTAAAAGTTGGGGTTAATTCAGGAATAAAATAATAAAATGAATGCTTAAATTAATTCTGCTTTTTATCATTGAAAGGGTTAAAAGTTGGGGTTAATTCAGTAATAAAATAATAAAATAAATGCTTAAATTAAATCTGGGTTTTTGTCACTGAAAGGGTTAAAAGTTGGGGCTAATTCAGTAATAAAATTATAAAATAAATGCTTAAATTCAATCTGTTTTCTATCATTTATTCAATTTAAAAAGGGTTAAAAATTGGGGTTAATCCAGCAATAAATTTTAAAATGCTTAAAAATTAAATAATAAATATCATAATGAATAAATATATAAATAATGAATAAATGGATAAAATGTCATTTATTCAATCTAAAAAGGGTTAAAAATTGGGGTTAATTCAGTAATAAAATAATAAGATAAATGTTTAAATATTAAATGTTTTCTATCATTTGTTCAGTCTAAAAAGGGTTAAAAGTTGAGGTTAATTCAGTAATAAAATTAAAAATAAAATAAATGCTTAAAAATTAAATCTGTTTTCTATCATTTATTCAATCTGAAAAGGGTTAAAAGTTGGGGTTAATTCAGGAATAAATAATAAAATAAATAAATGCTTAAATATTAAAGCTGCTTTTTTATCATGAAAGGGTTAAAAGTTGGGGTTAATCAACCAATAAAATGCTTAAAATTGAATCTGTTTTTTATCAGTTATTTAATCTAAAAAGGATTAAAAGTTGGGGTTAATCCAGCAATAAAATGCTTAAATTAAATCTGTTTTCTATCATTTATTCAATGTAAAAAGGGTTAAAGTTGGGGTTAATCCAGGAATAAAATAATAAAATAAATGCTTAAATTCAATCTGGTTTGCATCATTTATTTAATCTGAAAAGGGTTAAAAATTGGGGTTAATTCAGCAATAAAATGCTTAAATTCAATCTGGTTCTTATCATTGAAAGGGTTAAAAGTTGGGGTTAATTCAGTAATAAAGTAAATAAAAAATGCTTAAATATTAAATGTGTTTTTTATCATTGAAAGGGTTAAAAGTTGGGGTTAATTCAGTAATAAAATAAATGAAAAATGTTTAAAAATAAATCTCTTTTCTATCATTTATTTAATTGAAAAAGGGTTAAAAGTTGGGGTAATTCAGTAATAAAATTATAAAATAAATGCTTAAATTCAATCTGATTTTTTATCAGTTATTCCATCTTAAAAGGGTTAAAAGTTGGGGTTAATTCAGTAATAAAATAATAAAAGAAATGCTTAAATATTCAATGTTTTCTATCATTTGTTCAGTCTAAAAAGGATTAAAAATTGGGGTTAATTCAGCAATAAAATATTTAAATTAAATCTGGTTTTTGTCATTGAAAGGGTTAAAAGTTGGGGTTAATTCAGTAATAAAATAAAAATAAAATAAATGCTTAAATATTCAATGTTTTCTATCAGTTATTTAATCTAAAAAGGGTTAAAATTGAAGTTAATTCAGTAATAAAATATATATAAAATAAATGCTTAAATATTCAATGTTTTCTATCATTTGTTCAGTCTAAAAAGGGTTAAAAGTTGGGGTTAATCCAGCAATAAAATGCTTAAATTAAATCTGTTTTTTATCATTGAAAGGGTTAAAAATTGGGGTTAATTCAGCAATAAAATAATAAAATAAATGCTTAAATATTAAATCTGGTTTTTTATCAGTTATTAAATCTGAAAAGGGTTAAAAGTTGGGGTTAATCCAGTAATAAAATAAATAAATAAATGTTTAAAAATAAATCTCTTTTCTATCATTTATTTAATCGAAAAAGGGTTAAAACTTGGGGTTAATCCAGCAATAAAATAATTTTAAAAATGCTTAAAAATTAAATCTGTTTTCTATCATTTCTTCAATCTGAAAAGCTTTAAAAAGTTGCTGTAATTATTTTGACATCATTTAAAAAGAAAAATTCCATTTTCTTAATTTATTACTTCTGTGGAGGGTTTATTAAAACATCAACAAATTTTTATTAAATTGGGTGAATCAAGCAAAAATTGTTTAAAATCAATATTTTGCCCCCTGTTTATTAAATTTGGCAGGAAAGGGTTAAAATTTCGGGGTTAATTAATCAGAAACCACTTAGGATAAATTAGTTTTCCTAATGTATTAAATCTGGGGAGGAATTTGGGGTTAATTAATCAGAAATTACTTAAAATAAATTAATTTTCCTAATTTATTAAATATGAGCAGGAAAGGGTTAAAAATAGGTTTAATTAATCAGAAATAATTTAAATAAATTAATTTTCCTAATTTATTGAATCTGGGGAGGAAAGCGTTAAAATCTCGGGGTAATTATTTAGAAATAATTTAAAATAAATTAATTTCCCTAATTTGTTAAATCTGGGGAGGAAAGGGTTAAAATTTCGGGGTTAATTAATCAGAAATAATTGAAATAAATTAATTTTCCTATTTTATTACAGCTGGGGAGGAAAGGGTTAAAATTTCGGGGTTAATTATTCAGAAATAATTTAAATAAATTAATTTCCCTAATTTGTTAAATCTGGGGAGGGAAGGGTTAAAATTTCGGGGTTAATAATCAGAAATAATTTAAAAATAATTAATTTTCCTAATTTATTAAATTTGGCGGGAAAGGGTTAAAATTTGGGGTTAATTAATCAGAAATAATTTAAAATAAATTACGTTTCCTAATTTATTAAATCTGGGGAAGAAAGGGTTAAAAATTCGGGTTAATTAATCGGAAATAATTTAAATAAATTAATTTTCCTCATTTGTTATATCTGGGGAGGAAAGGGTTAAAAAACCGGATTTAATTAATCAGAAATAATTTAAATAAATTAATTTTCTTAATTTGTTAAATCTGGGGAGGAAAGGGTTAAAATTTAGGGTTAATTAATCAGCAATCACTTAAATTAATTTCCCTACTTTATTAAGCGTTTCTTAATTAATATAAAAATATTTTAATTAGGGAAGCAACAAGAAAAAGTATCTTGAATTTGACCCATTTAATTAAAGTTATTGGTTATTGATTAAGCGGCTTGAATTAGGAAAAAAGCCTTGAAATAAATTGGTTTATTAGGCACTAATTAATAGCTTTAATTAAGTCAATTCCCACTAATTATCTACAGCTTCGTTTTAATTATCAACATCACCTTTTAATTAATTAATTTATTGCTCCTAACTACTAACAAACCCTTTTTAATTACACACAATAAAAACACCTTTGAATAATCTAAAATTCTAATTAATAATCCAAAATTCCAATTAATAATCGAAAATACTAATTAATAATCTAAAATTCTAATTATCTAAACCTATAATTAATAAATAGTAGTAAATAAATTCTTTTCTATTATTAGCGGTTATTAGGGCGGTTTTAATTAGGTATTAAACACACAAATAACTGCATTTATTATGAATATATGACTAATTAATACACAAATATTAATAATTAATTAGTCTTATCACTGCATATTAATATAACGCCTTTAATTAGGAAAATTAGCTCAAACCCACCATTAAATCCGTGTATTTATAGATGCTTTATGCTATTTTTTATAATTAAAATTACAACTTTAATAATTAATACCATACATTAATTATTTTAAGGATATTTCACACTTATTTCCATAATAAAAATCCAATCAATGCACAATTAATTATCAATAAATCCATTTTATCTTGACTTATTTCTGTAATTAAAAGCACTTTAATAACCAAAAATGAGGGGAAAAAATCACCCTGGTAATGCCTAAAACGTTTTATAAAACCCATTAATTTTATAATAAAACACTTCTAACTCCAAAAACTTAATTAAAAAATTTGAAATAAATAAAATTTTAACACTTGACAAGAGTAAAAATATCTTTAAATAAAAATAGGTCAATTTATTTACGGGATTATTTATTAACAAGGAGCCTCTAACTACAGAAATAAAATTAAAAGCGCCTTAAATGTATTTTAAGAATTTAATTACACAATTAATTTTTGATTTTAGGGCAGAAATAGCGAAAATTTCGGCACAAAATAAAGGAAAATTTGGGTGTTTCACCCACCCTGAAGCACCAAATCCCTGCTCAAGACGAAATTTCCCGCCCAAAAAGAAAATGAACGATTTTATCCGGCAAAATCACCGCAAATTTTGATTTTTAATTGTAAAAAAAGTCAAATTCAAGATAAATTTTATGATTTAGATGTGAAAATGGATGTGAAACCTTAAAGCCCCCTCAGGCTCAGCACAACAAAAAGGTCTAAAATTCCGGTTTTTACAGCAAATATCCCCCGCTAAAAGCACTCGGAGTTTAAATTTAATTATTTACGTGTCATAAAAAATAAAAATTAAAATAAATTTAATTATTTAGAGCGAAAAATCGCAAGAAAAAGTTAAACTTCCCCTCAGGCGCCACACAACAAAGGGGGGTGTGAAAGCACATGGTTCTAACGGCAAAAAGCCTCTAAAACC
The DNA here is from genome assembly GCF_051311805.1 of Agelaius phoeniceus. Classification (NCBI taxonomy): domain Eukaryota; kingdom Metazoa; phylum Chordata; class Aves; order Passeriformes; family Icteridae; genus Agelaius; species Agelaius phoeniceus. Next base: position 954,564 of record NC_135302.1, on the reverse strand, counting down.
TCACGAAATCAAGGAATTAAACAATATTTTAAATTAAATTTGAAAGGATTAATTGAAATTTAAGTATTTCAATGTTTAAATAAGGGGAAATTTTTAACTCCCCTCAGGGTTCGCCTAACAAAAGGCGCGCCCCGGGGGGTGTATTTAGAAGGTGTAAAAATCTACATTTAACATCAGAATTCATCACAAAAAAGGGACATAAACAGCACAATGAAACACTATTTAAGTTATAAAACTTTATATTTCATTAAAATACGATTAATTTTCCCTCAGAAATCCGCACTAAAGAGTGCGGAACTGAACCCTCCCCCTCACGACACGGCGGGAATTTCCCGCCTCGCAGGGGAGAAACCGCGGGGGTGAATTTTTAACGTCGAAACCGAAGTTTTAGGGCTTGGTTTTTAATGTATTTGATTAAATTTGATTTTGATTTTATTTGATTTGAATAAATTTGATTTAACGGAAGGACCCGGATGTGTCACTGCGGCAGCGGCGCCGCGCACGCGCCGCGCGCACAAAATGGCGGCGGTGGCGCAGAGGCAAAACCACAAAATGGCGGGCGGGGGGAAAAAGCGGGTTCCGGACCCCCTAAAACACCCCGAAATTACCCCAAAATCCAAACAAATTCCTGATAAATTCACCCAAAACTCAAGTTTTTGTGTTAAAATTGGGCGTTCAGGGGTTAATTTTCCTCCCCGCTGCAGGCGTGCAGCATCCGGGCGCGGCGCTTTGTTCGGCCCCCACCCTATCCGCGATGGTTTTAGCAGTAAAAATAACCCAGAAAAGCACCCGAAATTTGCGGTTTGGTCTTAAAATCGAAGCGTTAAAGCGGGGAAATGTTAAAAGGAAAAGGGAAAATAAATTAAAACCAAAAAATAGAGAAGTGAGGCGTGGCGGAAACGGGGCGGCATCAAACCCCACACAGCGCAAATCACACACAGCCCCAGAGCAGCGCTGCCGGCGAAAAACCCACAATGAAACAACGCCTTAACTACACCAATTAACGACGAAATGACCATTACAAAGAGCATTAATTAAAAACAACACAACCAACGGCGTATAAAGCGCGGCGGCCGCCGGAACCCCCTCAGGTTTTCCCCCCCACGGTACTCCCAGACCGCGCTGGGCGCTGCAGCCCCCGCCCGCCCCCGGGGTCCCCGGGGCAAGGAGGGGTCTGAGGGTGGGGGGGGTCCCTCCCCGGTGCTCGGGGGGTCCCTGCCCGGGATAAAAGGGAGCAGCGGGGGTCCCCACGGCGCCGGTACCGTTGGAGGCCATGGCGGTGCCGCGCGCTCCGCGTCCGCTCCACGTGGCGCCCGCACTGCGCGCCGCGCGCGCCCGCCCGCCCTTTTATAGCCTCGGTCGGCGCCTCCCACCCACACTGGTGCGCGGGGGGGGAGCGGGGGGGAGGGGAGCGGAGGTGGTACGGTCCTGGCGGGAAAAGGGGGCGGGAGGGCAGCGCTGTGGGCGTGGCGAGGGGCGGGGCGAGGGGCGGGGCTAAAAATAGCGGAGGAGCCTATAGGGGACAGGGCCCTATAGGAGAGACCGGGCCCTATAGGAGAGACCGGGCCCTATAGGAGAGACCGGGCCCTATAGAGGCTGTAAAGGGGCCCCGAGCAGGTACAGGGGGGGTCCTATAGGGGAGAGGAACCTATAGACGGGTCTATAGGGGACGGGGGGGGTCTATAGGGGACAGACCCCATAGAGAGGGTAGGGGAGGGGTTCTGTAGGGGATATGGGGGGGTCTATAGGGGACGGGGGGGTTCTATAGGGGACAGACCCCATAGAGAGGGTAGGGGACGGTCTATAGGGGACAGGGGGGTCTATAGGGGATATGGGGGTCTATAGGGGGGTCTATAGGGGATATGGGGGATATGGGGGGATCTATGGGGGATATGGGGGGGTCTATGGGAGGTCTATGGGGGATATGGGGGGTCTATGGGGGATATGGGGGGGTCTATAGGGATATGGGGGGGATATGGGGGGGTCTATGGGGGATATGGGGGGGATATGGGGGGGTCTATGGGGGATATGGGGGGGATATGGGGGGGATATGGGGGATATGGGGGATATGGGGGGGATATGGGGGATATGGGGGATATGGGGGATATGGGGGGGATATGGGGGATATGGGGGATATGGGGGGGGATATGGGGGGTCTATAGGGGATATGGGGGGGATATGGGGGATATGGGGGATATGGGGGGGGATATGGGGGGGTCTATGGGGGATATGGGGGGATATGGGGGGTCTATAGGGGATATGGGGGGTCTATAGGGGATATGGGGGGGATATGGGGGATATGGGGGGGTCTATGGGGGATATGGGGGATATGGGGGGGTCTATAGGGGATATGGGGGGGATATGGGGGGTCTACTGTCCACTCCCGATGTCCACTCCAGTGTCCACTCCCAGTGTCCATTCCCCACTCCCACTGTCCACTCAGTGTCCATTCCCACTGTCCACTCCCCATTTCTAATGTCCACTCCATGTCCAGTGTCCACTCCGTGTCCACTCCCAGTGTCCACTGTCGCCCCCCACTGTCCAGTGTCCACTCCACCTCCACTCCAGTGTCCACTCCAGTGTGCACTCTCAGTGTCCACGCCATATCCAGTGTCCACTCCCCATTTCTAATGTCCACTCCCAGTGTCCACTCTGTGTCCACTCCATGTCCACTCCATGTCCACTCTCAGTGTCCACTCCCACTGTCCACTCCTCATTCCCACTGTCCACTCTCAGTGTCCACTCCCCACTCCCACTGTCCACTCCATGTCCACTGTCCACTCTCAGTGTCCACTCCCAGTGTCCACTCTCAGTGTCCACTCCCCACTCCCAGTGTCCACTCCCCATTCCCACTGTCCACTCCCAGTGTCCACTCTCAGTGTCCACTCCCCACTCCCACTGTCCACTCCATGTCCACTGTCCACTCTCAGTGTCCACTCCCAGTTCCCAGTGTCCACTCCAGTGTCCACTCCCAGTGTCCACTGTCCACTCCCTGCCCACCCCAAGTGTCCACTCCCCACTCCCATTGTCCACTCAGTGTCCACTCCCCATTTCTAATGTCCACTCCCAGTGTCCACTCCCCACTCCCAGTGTCCACTCTCAATGTCCACTCCATGTCCACTCCCAGTGTCCACTCCCCACTCTCAGTGTACACTCCATGCCCACCCCACTGTCCACTCCCAGTGTCCACTCCCCACTCCCACTGTCCACTCCATGTCCACTCCCTGCCCACCCCAGTGTCCACTCCCATTGTCCACTGCCCACCCCACTGTCCACTCTCATGTCCACTCCCAGTTCCCAGTGTCCACTCCCAGTGTCCACTCAGTGTCCACTGTCCCCCCCCACTGTCCAGTGTCCACTCCACATCCACTCCATGTCCAGTGTCCACTCCAGTGTCCACTCCCAGTTCCCACTGTCCACTCCGTGTCCACTCCAGCATCCACTCCAGTGTCCACTCCATGTCCACTGTCCACTCTCAGTGTCCACTCCCAGTTCCCAGTGTCCACTCCCATTGTCCACTCCCCATTTCTAATGTCCACTCCATGTCCAGTGTCCACTCCATGTCCACTCCTGTGTCCACTCCCATTGTCCACTCCATGTCCACTCCATGCCCACCCCACTGTCCACTCCCACTGTCCACTCCCACTGTCCACTCCCAATTTCCACTCAGTGTCCACTCCCCATTTCTAATGTCCACTCCCAGTGTCCACTCCATGTCCACCCCACTGTCCACTCCCCATTTCTAATGTCCACTCCATGTCCACTCCCAGTGTCCACTCCATGTCCACTCCCCACTCCCAGTGTCCACTCCCAGTGTCCACTCCCCACTCCCAGTGTCCACTCCCTGTCCACCCCACTGTCCACTCAGTGTCCACTCCAGTGTCCACTCCCCACTCCCAGTTCCCAGTGTCCACTCCAGTGTCCACTCTGTGTCCACTCCCCACTCCCAGTGTCCACTCCCAGTTCCCACTGTCCACTCCATGTCCACTCCAGTGTCCACTCTCAGTGTCCACTCCATGTCCAATGTCCACTCTGTGTCCACTCCATGTCCACTGTCCACTCCCCACTCCCATTGTCCACTCAGTGTCCACTCCCCATTTCTAATGTCCACTCCCAGTGTCCACTCCCCACTCTCAGTGTCCACTCCATGTCCACTCCCTGTCCACTCCATGTCCACTCCCAGTTTCCAGTGTCCACTCCCAGTGTCCACTCAGTGTCCACTGTCCCCCCCCACTGTCCAGTGTCCACTCCACGTCCACTCCATGTCCACTGTCCACTCCCAGTGTCCACTCCATGTCCAGTGTCCACTCCAGTGTCCACTCCCAGTTCCCACTGTCCACTCCATGTCCACCCCACTGTCCACTCCGTGTCCACTCCAGCATCCACTCCAGTGTCCACTCCATGTCCACTGTCCACTCTCAGTGTCCACTCCCAGTTCCCGGTGTCCACTCAGTGTCCACTCCCCATTTCTAATGTCCACTCCAGTGTCCACTCCCAGTTCCCAGTGTCCACTCAGTGTCCACTCCCAGTGTCCACTCGTGTCCACTCCTGTGTCCAATGTCCACTCCCCATTCCCACTGTCCACTCATGTCCACTCCCAGTGTCCACTCCCCATTTCTAATGTCCACTCCATGTCCAGTGTCCACTCCAATGTCCCCTCCGTGTCCACTCCCAGTGTCCACTCCCCACTCCCACTCCCCACTCCCAGTGTCCACTCCCAGTTCCCACTGTCCACTCCATGTCCAGTGTCCACTCCAGTGTCCACTCCATGTCCACTCCAGTGTCCACTCCTAATGTCCACCCCATGTCCCCTCCGTGTCCCTGCAGTGTCCATCCCCATTGTCCACTCCATGTCCACTCCATGTCCACTCTGTGTCCCCTCCGTGTCCCCTGCAGTGTCCATCCCCATGTCCGCTCTGGACCTCGTCCGGGGCGGTGGCCGGAGCCTGGATCGCCGCCTGGCCCGAGTGTCCGGCGAGGCGCTGCTGGCCGGGCTGCGGGCGGCCGGAGCCGTGTCCGAGCCCGAGGTGGCCGCGCTCGGCCGGCCGGACGGCGGGGGCTGGACGCGGCGACTCCGCGCTCTGGCCGCGGCCAAAGGCGACCGGACGTGCCGCGTCCTTCTGTCCGTCCTGGAGGGGCTGGAGGGGCCGCCCCGGCCGGGGCCCTTCGGTGAGTGAGGGAGGGAGTGACCGCTGCCGGGGCCGGCCGCGGGGTGGTGGTCACTCTGTGGTCACTCCTGTGGTCACTCCTGTGGTCATTTTTGGGATTTTTTGGGATTTTTTTCCTGTTTTTCCCAATTTTTATGACCCAAATTTCAGTGAGTGACCGCTCCAATGTCCAGCTGTGGTCTGGGAGGGGTCAGTGCTCAGTGGTCACTCAATGGTCACTCGTTGGTCACTCTGTGGTCACTCATTGCTCACTCATTGCTCACTCAGGGTCACTCTGTGGTCACCCATTGGTCAGTGGTCACTCATTGGTCACTCATTGGTCACCCTGTGGTCACTCTGTGGTCACTCATTGGTCACTCAGTGGTCACTCGGTGGTCACTCAGTGGTCACTCATTGGTCACTCAGTGGTCACTCATTGGTCACTCTGTGGTCACTCACTGGTCACTCATTGGTCACTCTGTGGTCACTCAGTGGTCACTCCATTGGTCACTCCAGTGGTCACTCTGTGGTCACTCATTGCTCACTCTGTGGTCACTCATTGGTCACTCATTGCTCACTCAGTGGTCACTCAATGGTCACTCTATGGTCACTGATTGGTCACCCTGTGGTCATTCCATTGGTCACTCAATGGTCACTCCTGTGGTCACTCCTGTGGTCATTTTGGGGGATTTTGGGGATTTTTGGGGATTTTTTTCCTGTTTTCCCCAATGTTTTTGATCCGAAATTTCGGTGAGTGACCGCTCCAATGTCCAGCTGTGGTCTGGGAGGGGTCAGTGCCCAGTGGTCACTCTGTGGTCACTGATTGGTCACTCCATTGGTCATTTTTTGCCTGTTTTTTTCCCGTTTTCCCAGGTTTTTATGACCCCACTTTGATGAGTGACCGCTCCCGTGGCCGGCCGCGGGGTGGTGGTCACTCAGTGGTCACTCCAGTGGTCACTCAGTGGTCACTCCAGTGGTCATTTTGGGGGATTTTTCGGGGATTTTTTGGGATTTTTTTCCTGTTTTTCACAGTCTTTGACCCCAAATTTCGGTGAGTGACCACTCCAATGTCCGGCCATGGGGTCAGTGCCCAGTGGTCACTCCAGTGGTCACTCTGTGGTCACTCAATGGTCACTCAGTGGTCACTCCAGTGGTCACTCCAGTGGTCACTCCAGTGGTCACTCTGTGGTCACTCATTGGTCACTCATTGGTCACTCAGTGGTCACCCTGTGGTCACTCTGTGGTCACTCATTGCTCACTCCATTGGCCACTCAGTGGTCACTCTGTGCTCACTCCAGTGGTCACTCATTGGTCACTCACTGGTCACTCATGGGTCACTCATTGGTCACTCCGTGGTCACTCATTGGTCACTCACTGGTCACTCATTGCTCCCTCATTGGTCACTCATTGGTCACTCAATGGTCACTCAGTGGTCACTCATTGGTCACTCATTGCTCACCCTGTGGTCACTCATTGCTCACTCTGTGGTCACTCATTGGTCACTCATTGCTCACTCCATTGGTCACTCTGTGGTCACTCTGTGGTCACTCACTGGTCACTCACTGGTCACTCATTGCTCACCCCATGCCCGTTTTTTGCCCGTTTTTTGCCCGTTTTTTGCCCGTTTTCCCCGTTTTTTCGCAGATTTCTTCGACCCGCAGCGCGACGCCGCCCCCCGGGCACCGCTCGGACTGTCCGTGCTGCCGGCCGGAGCCGGAGTGGACACTGCCAGGCCAGGAGGAGGAGGAGGGGGGACCCAAAAATGGCGATGAAGGCCCCGAGGATGATGAAGGAGAAGCCAAAAATGGCGATGAAGGCCCTGAGGATGATGAAGGAGAAGCCAAAAATGAGGAAGGAAACCCCGAGGATGAGGAGGGAGAAACCAAAAATGGCGATGAAGGCCCTGAGGATGATGAAGGTGGAGGCGATGAAGGCCCTGAGGATGAGGAAGGTGGAGGCGATGAAGGCCCCGGTGATGAAGATGAGGCTGATGAAGGCCCCGGTGATGATGAAGATGGAGGCGATGAAGGTCCCGGTGATGATGATGATGATGGTGGAGGAGGAGGGGATGAAGATTAAGGTGGGGAGGGGCTGAGGAGGAGGAGGAGGGACCCAAAACTGGGGAGGAAGGCCCTGAGGATGAAGATGGAGGCGATGAAGGCCCTGAGGATGAAGAAGAACCCAAAAATGGCGATGAAGGCCCTGAGGATGATGAAGATGGAGGCGATGAAGGCCCCGGTGATGAAGATGAGGGTGATGAAGGCCCTGAGGATGATGAAGGTGGAGGCAATGAAGGCCCCGAGGATGAGGAAGGAGGTGATGAAGGCCCTGAGGATGAGGAAGGAGGCGATGAAGGCCCCGGTGATGATGATGATGATGATGGTGGAGGAGGAGGAGGGGATGAAGATTAAGGTGGGGAGGGGCTGAGGAGGAGGAGGAGGAAGGTGGGGAGGAAGATGACGGAGGTGAGGATGAGGAATTTTGGGTCAAAAAATGCCCAAATTGGAGCTTTGGGTGGTGATGATGATGAAGATGGCCTCCATGATGATGATGATGAAGATGAGGAGGAATTTTGGGTCAAAAAAAGCCCAAAATGGAGACTTGGTCCTCCATGATGATGATGAAGATGATGAAGATTAAGATGAAGAATTTTGGGTCAAAAAATGCCCAAAATGGAGCTTTGGGTCCTCCATGATGAAGATGAAGATGAAGATGAGGAATTTTGGGTCGAAAAAAGCCCAAATTGGAGCTTTGGGTCCTCCATGATGATGATGACGACGATGAGGCTGAAGATAAAGAATTTTGGGTCAAAAAATGCCCAAATTGGAGCTTTGGGTGGTGATGATGATGAAGATGGCCTCCATGATGATGATGATGAAGATGACGAAGATGAGGAGGAATTTTGGGTCAAAAAATGCCCAAATTGGACCCTTGGACTGTGGTGATGATGATGATGAAGATGATGAAGATGAGGAGGAATTTTGGGTCAAAAAACGCCCAAATTGGAGCCTTGGGTGGTGATGATGATGATGAAGATGAAGATGGCCTCCATGATGATGATGATGATGATGATGATGAAGATGAGGAGGAATTTTGGGTCAAAAAACGCCCAAATTGGACACTTGGTCCTCCATGATGATGATGAAGATGATGAAGATTAAGATGAGGAATTTTGGGTCAAAAAAACCCCAAAATGGACCTTTGGACTGTGATGATGATGATGAAGATGAAGATGGCCTCCATGATGATGATGATGATGATGATGAAGATTAAGATGAGGAATTTTGGGTCAAAAAATGCCCAAATTGGAGCCTTGGACTGTGATGATGATGATGATGGAGATGACGAAGATGAGGAGGAATTTTGGGTCAAAAAATGCCCAAAACGGAGCTTTGGGTCCTCCATGATGATGATGAAGATGATGAGGCTGAAGATGAAGAATTTTGGGTCGAAAAACGCCCAAATTGGACACTTGGACTGTGATGATGATGACGATGAAGATGATGAAGATGAGGAGGAATTTTGGGTCGAAAAACACCCAAAATGGTGCTTTGGACTGTGATGATGATGATGAAGATGAAGATGGCCTCCATGATGATGATGAAGATGATGAAGATGAGGAGGAATTTTGGGTCAAAAAATGCCCAAATTGGACACTTGGTCCTCCATGATGATGATGAAGATGAAGATGATGAAGATGAGGAGGAATTTTGGGTCGAAAAATGCCCAAAATGGACACTTGGTCCTCCATGATGATGATGACGACGATGAGGCTGAAGATGAGGAATTTTGGGTCAAAAAATGCCCAAATTGGACCTTTGGACTGTGGTGATGATGATGATGAAGATGATGAAGATGAGGAGGAATTTTGGGTCGAAAAATGCCCAAATTGGAGCTTTGGACTGTGATGATGAAGATGAAGATGGCCTCCATGATGATGAAGATGAAGATGATGAAGATGAGGAGGAATTTTGGGTCCAAAAATGCCCAAAACGGAGCTTTGGGTCCTCCATGATGATGATGACGACGATGAGGCTGAAGATGAAGAATTTTGGGTTGAAAAACGCCCAAATTGGACACTTGGACTGTGATGATGAAGATGATGGAGATGACGAAGATGAGGAGGAATTTTGGGTCAAAAAATGCCCAAATTGGGGCCCTTGGCCCACCCCACCCCCACCCGGAGCCTTCCTCCCTCCCCTCCTCCCCTTTGCCCCGCCCCCAATAAAACCACGCCCCCAATTAAGCCCCACCCCCAAACAAAACCACGCCCCCCAATAAAGCCCCGCCCCCTCCACTTTGTCCACTCTGGGTCTTCCTTGACCAATGGGCACTTTGGGGGCGTGGCCTGGACACCGCGACGACCAATGGGCACTGTGGGGGCGTGGCCTGGACACCGCGACGACCAATGGGCACTTTGGGAGGTTCTCCATGGTTTTAATGACCAAAACCCCAATTTTTGGGGTTCCATGACCCAAAATTCCAACTTTTGAGGGTTCTCCATGATTTTAATGACCAAAACCCCCAATTTTAGGAGTTGTCTGACCTAAAATTCCAACTTTTAAGAGTTCTCCATGATTTTAATGACCAAAAACCCCCAATTTTTGGGGTTCCATGACCCAAAATTCCAACTTCTGAGGGTTCTCCATGGTTCCCATGACCAGAACCCAACTTTGGAACGTTCTCCATGATTTTAATGACCAAAAACCCCAATTTTTGGGGTTCCATGACCTAAAACTCCAACTTTGGAAGGTTTCCATGATTTTAATGACCACAACCCCCAATTTTGGGGGTTCCATGACCCAAAACTCCAACTTTTGAGGGTTCTCCATGATCTTAATCACCAAAACCCCAATTTTAGGTGTCCCATGACCTAAAATTCCAACTTTGGAAGGTTTCCATGACCTTGATGACCAAACCCCAACTTTTGAGGGTTCTCCCCAACTTTTAGGAGTTCTCCATGATTTTAATGACCAAACCCCAATTTTAGGGGTTCCATGACCTAAAAAGTCCAACTTTGGAAGGTTCTCCTTGACCTTGTTGACCAAAGCCCAACTTTTAGGAGTTCTCCATGATTTTAATGACCAAAACCCCCATTTTTGGGGTTCCAAGCCCTGAAAAGTCCAACTTTGGCAGGTTCTCCATGGTTCCCACGGCCAAACCTCCACCTCTGGGGGTTTCTCCAGGAGCTCCGCCCACCCCTGGGGTGAGTGGGCGGTGCCTGAGGAGCCCGAAGCCCCGCCCTAGATGCGGAAGCTCTCGGCCTTGCCGTCGATGTGGCGCAGCCTCAGGTAGACGTCGGTGCCGACGCCCTGCAGGGACTGCAGCACCAGGGAGCCCCCCAGGTACTCGGCGTAGGCGCGCGACGTCGGCAGCCCGAAGCCGAACCTGAGGGGAGGGGACGCGCCAGGAATGACCAAAAAGCGGCACCGGATTGTGGCAAAAATCGCCCAAAAAAATCCCCAAAAAATTCTGCCGCAAAATCCCAAAAATTCTCCCGCAAAATTCCAAAAAATTCTCCTGCAAAATTCCAAAAAATTCCCCCCCAAAATCCCAAAAAATTCCCCCCCAAAATCCCAAAAATTCTCCTGCAAAATTCCAAAAAATTCCCCCCCAAAATCCCAAAAATTCTCCTGCAAAATTCCAAAAAATTCCCCCCAAAAATCCCAAAAAATTCACCCCCCAAAATCCCAAAAATTCTCCTGAAAAATTCCCCCCCAAAATCCCAAAAAATTCACCCCCCAAAATCCCAAAAATTCTCCTGCAAAATTCCAAAAAATTCCCCCCAAAAATCCCAAAAAATTCACCCCCCAAAATCCCAAAAATTCTCCTGCAAAATTCAAAAAAATTCCCCCCCAAAATCCCAAAAAATTCACCCCCCAAAATCCCAAAAATTCTCCCACAAAATCCCAAAAAATTCCCCCAAAAAATCCCAAAAATTCTCCTGCAAAATTCCAAAAAATTCCCCCCCAAAATCCCAAAAAATTCCCCCAAAAATCCAAAAAGTTCCCCCCCAAAATAGCCCAAATCCCACCCCAAAAACCCAAAACGGCCTCTAAAATCCAGCCCGAAGCCGAACCTGGGGGGACGCCAGGAATGACCAAAAGTGGCACCAGATTGTGGCAAAAATCCCCCAGAAATGCCAAAAAAAATCCCCAAAAAATTCTGCCCCAAAATCCCAAAAATTCTCCCGCAAAATTCCAAAAAATTCCCCCAAAAAATCCCAAAAAATTCACCCCCCAAAATCCCAAAAATTCTCCCGCAAAATTCCAAAAAATTCCCCCCCAAAATCCCAAAAAATTCTCCCCCAAAATCCCAAAAATTCTCCTGCAAAATTCCAAAAAATTCCCCCCCAAAATCCCAAAAAATTCCCCCAAAAATCCAAAAAATTCCCCCCCAAAATAGCCCAAATCCCACCCCAAAAAACCCAAAACGGCCTCTAAAATCCAGCCCGAAGCTGAACCTGGGGGGATGCCAGGAATAACCAAAAGTGGCAACAGATTGTGCCAAAAATCCCCCAAAAATCGCCCAAAAAATCCCCATCAAATTCCCCCCCCAAAATCCAAAAAAATTCTCCCCAAAATCCCAAAAATTCCCCCCCAAAAATCCCAAAAATTCTCCCCAAAAATCCCAAAAATTTCTCCCCCAAAATAGCCCAAAACTGCCCCAAATCCCACCCCAAAAACCTCAGAACTGACTCCAAAATTTACCCCAAAGCCGAACCTGGGGGACACCAAAAATAACCAAAAGTGGCACCAGATTGTCCCAAAAATCCCATTAAATACCCCAAAAATCCCATTAAATTCCCCCAAATCCCATTAAATTCCCCAAAATCCAATTAAATACCCCAAAATCCCATTAAATTCCCCAAAACCCCATTAAATTCCCCCAAATCCCATTAAATACCCCCAAAATCCCATTAAATTTCCCCAAAACCCCATTAAATTTCCCAAAATCCCATTAAATTCCCCAAAATCCAATTAAATACCCCAAAATCCCATTAAATCCCCCAAAATCCCAGCAAATACCCAAAAAACCACCCCAAAACCCCCCAAAAATCCCCCAAATCCCACCCCAAAAACCCCAAAGCCAAAAATTCCCCCAAATTTCCCTCAAATGATCCCAAAAATTCCCCCCCAAAACCCCAACCCCGGCCTTGTCCCAACCTTCGGGGACAACGTCCCCATTTTCAAGGACTTTGTCCCCAAATTTTTTGGGATTGTCCCCAAATTTTTTGGGATTGTCCCCAAATTTTTGGGATTGTCCCCAATTTCTGGAGATTGTCCCCAGTTTTGGGGAGGGGTCCTGGGATCCCCTAAACCCCCCCAAAAACCCCCCAAAATCCCTCAAATCCCTCAAACCCCAACCCTGGGATTGTCCCCAATTTTCAGGGGTTGTCCCCAAATTTTTGGAGCTCGTCCCCAATTTTTAGGGTCTGTCCCCAATTTGGGGAGGGTGTCCCCAATTTTTTGGGATTGTCCCCAATTTTGGGGAGGGGTCCCAGGCATCCCCTAAACCCCCCCAAAACCCCCCCAAAATCCCTCAAACCCCAACCCCGGGATTGTCCCCAATTTTCAGGGCTTGTCCCCAACTTTTGGGGTCTGTCCCCAATTTTCAGGGGCTGTCCCCAATTTTCTGAGGGTGTCCCCGATTTGGGAAGGGGTCCCCGATTTTGGGGAGGGGGTCCCCGATTTGGGGAGGGGTCCCAGGGATCCCCCAAACCCCCCCAAAACCCCTCAAACCCCAACCCCGGGATTGTCCCCGGATTTTCTGGGGCTGTCCCAAACTTTTGGGGTCTGTCCCCAATTTTTGGGGTCTGTCCCCAATTTTTGGGGTCTGTCCCCGATTTGAGAAGGGGGTCCCCAATTTTCTGAGGGTGTCCCCAATTTGGGGAGGGGGTCCCCAATTTGGGGAGGGGTCCCAGGGATCCCCTAAAACCCCCCAAAACCCCCCCAAACCCCCCCAAAACCCCTCAAACCCCAACCCTGGGATTGTCCCCGGATTTTCAGGGCTTGTCCCCAACTTTTGGGGTCTGTCCCCAATTTTCTGGGATTGTCCCAAATTTTCTGAGGTTGTCCCCGATTTGGGGAGGGGGTTCCCAATTTTCTGAGGGTGTCCCCGATTTGGGGAGGGGTCCCAGGGATCCCCAAAATCCCCCCAAAACCCCTCAAATCCCTCCCAAACCCAGCCCCGGGATTGTCCCCAATTTTCAGGGATTGTCCCCCAATTTTGGGGTCTGTCCCCAATTTTCAGGGGCTGTCCCCAACTTTCTGAGGGTGTCCCCGATGTGGGAAGGGGTCCCCGATTTTGGGGAGGGGGTCCCCGATTTGGGGAGGGGTCCCAGGGATCCCCTAAACCCCCCCAAAATTCCCCAAAACCCCCCAAAAACCCTCAAATCCCTCCCAAACCCAACCCCGGGATTGTCCCCAATTTCCTGGGGCTGTCCCAAATTTTCAGGGCTCGTCCCAAACTTTTGGGGTCTGTCCCCAATTTCTTGGGGTTGTCCCCAACTTTTGGGGTCTGTGCCCAATTTGGGGAGGGGGTCCCCGATTTGGGGAGGGGTCCCAGGGATCCCCTAAACTCCCCCAAAACCCCCCAAAACCCCTCAAACCCCAACCCCAGGATTGTCCCCAATTTCCCGGGATTGTCCCCAATTTTCAGGGCTTGTCCCCAACTTTTGGGGTCTGTCCCCAATTTGGGAAGGGGGTCCCCAATTTTCTGAGGTTGTCCCCGAATTGGGGAGGGGGTCCCCAATTTGGGGAGGGGTCCCAGGGATCCCCTAAACCCCCCCAAAATTCCCCAAAACCCCCCAAAAACCCTCAAATCCCTCCCAAACCCAACCCCGGGATTGTCCCCAATTTTCAGGGATTGTCCCCAAACTTTTGGGGTCTGTCCCCAACTTTTGGGGTCTGTCCCCGATTTGGGGAGGGGGTCCCCAATTTAGGGAGGGGTCCCAGGGATCCCCTAAACCCCCCCTAAAACCCCCCCAAAACCCCTCAAACCCCAACCCCGGGATTGTCCCCAGATTTTCAGGGCTTGTCCCCAACTTTTGGGGTCTGTCCCCAATTTTCAGGGGCTGTCCCCAACTTTCTGAGGGGGTCCCCGATTTGGGGAGGGGTCCCAGGGATCCCCTAAACCCCCCCAAAACCCCCCCAAAACCCCTCAAATCCCTCCCAAACCCAACCCTGGGATTGTCCCCCAATTTCCTGGGGTCTGTCCCCAACTTTTGGGGTCTGTCCCCAATTTTCTGGGATTGTCCCAAATTTTCTGAGGGTGTCCCCGATGTGGGAAGGGGTCCCCGATTTTGGGGAGGGGGTCCCCAATTTGGGGAGGGGTCCCAGGGATCCCCTAAACCCCCCCAAACTCCCCCCAAAACCCCTCAAACCCCAACCCCGGGATTGTCCCCGGATTTTCAGGGCTTGTCCCCAACTTTTGGGGTCTGTCCCCAACTTTTGGGGTCTGTCCCCAATTTCCTGGGATTGTCCCCAACTTTTGGGGTCTGTCCCCAACTTTCTGAGGGTGTCCCCGATTTGGGGAGGGGTCCCCGATTTTGGGAGGGGTCCCTGACCCGTGCATGGGCCCGGGCTGGCCGCTGGCGTCCATCAGGGTGCGGAAGGGCCCCCCCAGGCGCGGGTCCTGCGCGCTCGCCTCGGCCGTGCTGAAGTGGTACTCGGTCACCTTGTCCAGCAGCTCGTGGGGAATGCCACCGCCACGGTCCGAGATCCTGGGGACATCGGGGACATTCAGGGGACATCAGGGACATTGGGGACATTGGGTTTGTCCAGCAGCTCGTGGGGAATGCCACCGCCACGGTCCGAGATCCTGGGGACATCGGGGACATTCAGGGGACATTCAGGGGACATTGGGGATGTTTGGGCTGTTGGGGACATTGGGGACATTGAGGACATTGAGGACATCTGGGACATTGTGGGGATTGGGGACATTGGGTTTGTCCAGCAGCTCGTGGGGAATGCCACCGCCCCGGTCCGAGATCCTGGGGACATCGGGGACATTGGGGACATTGGGGACATTGAGGGGACTGGGGACATTCAGGGGATTGGGGACATCGGGGACATTCAGGGGATTGGGGACATCTGGGAGATTGGGGACACTGGGGACATTGGGGACATTGGGGGGATTTGGGGACATTCAGGGGATTGAGGACATTGGGGACATTGGGGGGATTTGGGCATTGGGGACATTGAGGGGATTGGGGACACTGGGGGGATTTGGGGACATTCAGGGGATTGAGGACACTGGGGACATTGGGGGGATTTGGGCATTGGGGACATTGGGGACATTGGGGACATTGAGGGACATTCGGGACATTCGGGGTGTTGGGGACATTGGGGAGATTTGGGGAGATTTGGGGGATTGGGGACATTGAGGGGATTGAGGACATCGGGGACATTGGAGATGTTTGGGCTGTTGGGGACATCGGGGACATTGAGGACATCTGGGACATTGGGGGGATTGGGGACATCTGGGAGATTGGGGGGATTGGGGACATTGGGGATGTTTGGGATATTGGGGACACTGGGGGCATTGGGGACATTGAGGACATTTGGGATATTGGAGACATTGGGGACATCTGGGAGATTGGGGACATCTGGGAGATTGGGGACATTGGGGGGACATTCAGGGTATTGAGGACATAGGGGGGAATTGGGACATTGGGGACATTGGGTTTGTCCAGCAGCTCGTGGGGAATGCCACCGCCGCGGTCTGAGATCCTGGGGACATTGGGGACATTCAGGGGACATTCAGGGGATTGAGGACATCTGGGACATGGGGGACATTGGGAGGACTGGGGACATTTGGGGACATTGGGGGGATTTGGGACATTGGGGACATCTGGGAGATTGGGGACATTTGGGGATGTCCAGGGCATTG
Organism: Agelaius phoeniceus; assembly: GCF_051311805.1. Classification (NCBI taxonomy): domain Eukaryota; kingdom Metazoa; phylum Chordata; class Aves; order Passeriformes; family Icteridae; genus Agelaius; species Agelaius phoeniceus. Next base: position 938,524 of record NC_135302.1, on the reverse strand, counting down.
GGGACACTCTGGGGACATTTTAAGGAGAATTTGGGGACACCTCAAAGACGCTTTTTGGACACATTAGGGACACCTTGGGGACACCTTGGGGACATTTCAGGGACATTTTGGGGACATTTTAAGGAAAATTTGGGGACACCTTAGGGACAGTTCAGGGACACTCTGGGGACACTTTGGGGACATTTTAAGGAGAATTTGGGGACACCTCAAAGACGCTTTTTGGACACCTTGGGGACACTTTGGGGACACATTAGGGACACCTTGGGGACATTTCAGGGACATTTTGGGGACATTTCAAGGAAAATTTGGGGACACCTCGAGGACACTTTGTGGGACACCTTAGGGACAGTTCAGGGACACTCTGGGGACATTTTGGGGACATTTTAAGGAAAATTTGGGGACACCTCAAGGACACTTTGGGGACATTTTGGGGACTCCTCGTGGACCCTTTGGGGACACCTTGGGGGACATTTCAGGGACATTTTGGGGATATTTTAAGGAGAATTTGGGGACATCTTGGGGACACCTTGGGGACACCTTGGGGACATTTCAGGGACATCTTGGGGACGTTTTAAGGGAAACTTGGGGACACCTTAGGGACAGTTCAGGGACACTCTGGGGACATTTTGGGGACATTTTAAGGAAAATTTGGGGACACCTCGAGGACACTTTGGGGACATTTTTGGGACATTTTAAGGGGAAATTTGGGGACGTTTTAAGGAGAATTTGGGGACACCTCGAGGACACCTTGGGGACACCTTGAGGACACTTTGGGGACATTTTAAGGAAAATTTGGGGACACCTCGAGGACACTTTGGAGACAGTTCAGGGACACTCTGGGGACATTTTTGGGACATTTTAAAGGAAAATTTGGGGACACCTCGAGGACACTTTGGGGACATTTTTGGGACATTTTAAAGGGAAATTTGGGGACGTTTTAAGGAGAATTTGGGGACACCTCAGGGACACCTTGGGGACACTTTGGGGACATTTTAAGGAGAATTTGGGGACACTTTGGGGACACCTTGGGGACACCTTGGGGACACCTTGGGGACACTTTGGGGCCACTCTGGGGTGCCCGTACCGGATGACGAGGTCGATGTCGTTGTTGGCGATGGTCACCACGATGTCGGGGACGTTGTAGGGCGTGTCCAGGTGCGACTCCATGGTGGCCCTGGCGCCCCAAAATGGCACCGGGGTCACCCCAAAATGGCGCCAGGGACCCCAAAATGGCGCTGGGGTCACCCCAAAATGGCACCGGGGTCACCCCAAAATGGCGCTGGGGTCACCCCAAAATGGCACCGGGGTCACCCCAAAATGGCACCGGGGTCACCCCAGAGACCCCAAAATGGCGCCGGGGTCACCTCAGGGTCATCAGGGACCCCAAAATGGCGCCGGGCTCACCCCAAAATGGCACCGGGGTCACCCCAGGGTCATCAGGGACCCCAAAATGGCGCCGGGGTCACCCCAAAATGGCACCGGGGTCACCCCAGGGTCATCAGGGACCCCAAAATGGCGCCGGGGTCACCCCAGGGTCATCAGGGACCCCAAAATGGCGCCGGGGTCACCCCAAAATGGCACCGGGGTCACCTCAGGGTCATCAGAGACCCCAAAATGGCACTGGGGTCACCTCAGGGACCCCAAAATGGCGCCCCAGGAACCCCAAAATGGCACCGGGGTCACTTCAGGGTCATCAGGGACCCCAAAATGGCACCGGGGTCACCCCAAAATGGCGCCAAAGACCCCAAAATGGCACCGGGGTCACCCCAAAATGGCACCAGGGTCACCTCAGGGACCCCAAAATGGCACCGGGGTCACCCCAAAATGGCACCCCAGGAACCCCAAAATGGCACCGGGGTCACCTCAGGGTCATCAGGGACCCCAAAATGGCACCGGGGTCACCCCAAAATGGCGCCCCAGGAACCCCAAAATGGCGCCAGGGACCCCAAAATGGCACCGGGGTCACCCCAAAATGGCACCGGGGTCACCCCAAAATGGCACTGGGGTCACCCCAGGGTCATCAGGGACCCCAAAATGGCACCGGGGTCACCCCAAAACGGCACCGGGGTCACCCCAAAAATGGCACCAGGGTCACCTCAGGGACCCCAAAATGGCGCCCCAGGAACCCCAAAATGGCACCAGGGTCACCCCAGGGTCATCAGGGACCCCAAAATGTCACCCCAAGACCCCAAAATGGCACCAAGGTCACCCCAAGACCCCAAAATGGCACCAAGGTCACCCCAGGACCCCAAAATGGCACCAGGGTCACCCCAAAATGGCACCGGGGTCACCTCAGAGACCCCAAAATGGCACCGGGGTCACCCCAAAATGGCGCCAGGGACCCCAAAATGGCGCCGGGGTCACCCCAAAATGGCGCCAGGGTCACCCCAAAATGGCACCGGGGTCACCCCAAAATGGCACCAAGGTCACCCTAGGAACCCCAAAATGGAACCGGGGTCACCTCAGGGACCCCAAAATGGCGCCCCAGGAACCCCAAAATGGTGCCAGGGACCCCAAAATGGCGCCAGGGACCCCAAAATGGCACCGGGGTCACCCCAAAGACCCCAAAATGGCACCGGGGTCACCCCAAAATGGCGCCCCAGGAACCCCAAAATGGCACCAGGGTCACCCCAAAATGGCACCCCAGGACCCTCATTGGAGCCACCCAAATTCCCCAAATCCCCCCCAAAATCACCCCTAAAATCGCCCCAAAATCGCCCAAAATCCCCCCAAAAATTGCCTAAAAATCCCCCCAAATTGCCCCAAATGTCCCCAAATGTCCCAAAATCCCCGGAATTGTCCCCAAACCCCCATCCCCGGGTACCTCATGGCGTTCTTGAGTCTCCAAAAATTCCCCCAAAATCCCTCCTAAAACCCACAAAATCGCCCCAAAATCACCCCAAAAATCGCCCAAAAATCCCCAAAAATTGCCCAAAAATCGCCCAAAAATCCCCCCAAAATGTCCCCAAATGTCCCAAAACCGCCGGAATTGTCCCCAAACCCTGGTCCCCAGGTACCTCATGGCATTCTTGAGTGCACAAACTCCCTCCAAAATGCCCCAAAAATTCCCCTAAAATCACCCAAAAATCCCCAAAAATCGCCAAAAATCCCCCAAAATCCCCCCAAATGTCCCAAAATCCCCGGAATTCCCCCCAAACCCCCTCTCCCCGGGTACCTCATGGCGTTCTTGAGCAGCTCGGGCAGGACGTAGTCCAGGGGCAGGGGGATGAACGGGAACCGCGCGGCCACGTGGCCGTTGATGCGCACACGGGGGGCGTTCCCGTATTGGTGCTCACAGAGACGCCTGCACAGGTGTGACACAGGTGTGACAGGTGTGTCACCTCACCTGAGTGTCACCTGTCACCCATTGTCACCCCTGTCCCGTGGCCGTTGATGCGCACACGGGGGGCGTTCCCGTACTGGTGTTCACACAGACGCCTGGGACAGGTGTGTGACACAGGTGTGGGACAGCTGTGTGACACCTGAGTGACATCTGAGTGACACCTGAGTGACACCTGTGACACACCTGAGTGACACCTGAGTGACACCTGAGTGACACCTGTGTCACCTGTGACACCTGAGTGACACCTGAGTGACACCTGAGTGACACCTGAGTGACACCTGAGTGTCACCTGTCACCCATTGTCACCCCTGTCCTGTGGCCGTTGATGCGCACACGGGGGGCGTTCCCGTACTGGTGTTCGCATAAACGCCTGGGACAGGTGTGACACACCTGAGTGACACCTGTGACACCTGAGTGACACCTGGGTGGCACCTGAGTGACACCTGTGACACCTGTGACACCTGAGTGACACCTGAGTGACACCTGAGTGACACCTGTGACACCTGAGTGACACCTGAGTGACACCTGTGTGACACCTGAGTGACACCTGTGTGACACCTGTGACACACCTGAGTGACACCTGTGACACCTGGGTGACACCTGAGTGACACCTGAGTGACACCTGAGTGACACCTGTGACACCTGAGTGACACCTGTGTGACACCTGTGACACCTGAGTGACACCTGAGTGACACCTGAGTGACACCTGTGACACACCTGAGTGACACCTGTGACACCTATGGCACCTGTGACACCTGAGTGACACCTGAGTGACACCTGTGTCACCTGTCCTGTCCCGTGGCCGTTGATGCGCACACGGGGGGCGTTCCCGTACTGGTGCTCACAGAGACGCCTGCACAGGTGTGACACACCTGGGTGACACCTGAGTGACACCTGAGTGACAGCTGAGTGACACCTGAGTGACAGCTGAGTGACACCTGACACACCTGAGTGACAGCTGAGTGACAGCTGAGTGACACCTGAGTGACACCTGAGTGACACCTGTGACACCTGAGTGACACCTGACACACCTGAGTGACACCTGTGTGACACCTGTGACACCTGAGTGACACCTGTGTGACACCAGAGTGGCACCTGAGTGACACCTGTGACACCTGGGTGACACCTGGGTGACACCTGAGTGACACCTGTGACACCTGTGACACCTGAGTGACACCTGAGTGACACCTGTGTGACACCTGAGTGACACCTGAGTGACACCTGTGACACCTGTGACTCCTGAGTGACACCTGAGTGACACCTGTCACCCATTGTCACCCCTGTCCCGTGGCCGTTGATGCGCACCCGGGGGGCGTTCCCGTATTGGTGTTCACACAAACGCCTGGGACAGGTGTGGGACATGTGTGTGACAGGTGTGACACACCTGAGTGACACCTGAGTGACACCTGTGACACCTGAGTGACACCTGAGTGACACCTGAGTGACACCTGTGACACCTGAGTGACACCTGAGTGACACCTGAGTGACACCTGTCCTGTCCCGTGGCCGTTGATGCGCACCCGGGGGGCGTTCCCGTATTGATGTTCACATAAACGCCTGCACAGGTGTGACACAGGTGTGACAGGTGTGTCACCTCACCTGAGTGACACCTGTCACCCATTGTCACCCCTGTCCCGTGGCCGTTGATGCGCACCCGGGGGGCGTTCCCGTATTGGTGCTCACATAAACGCCTGGGACAGGTGTGTGACACCTGAGTGACACCTGTGACACCTGAGTGACACCTGAGTGACACCTGTCACCCACTGTCACCCCTGTTCCGTGGCCATTGATGCGCACCCGGGGGGCGTTCCCGTATTGGTGCTCGCATAAACGCCTGCACAGGTGTGGGACAGGTGTGACAGGTGTGTGACAGGTGTGTGACAGGTGTGGGACAGGTGTGTGACAGGTGTGACACACCTGAGTGACACCTGTGACACCTGTGACACCTGAGTGACACCTGAGTGACACCTGAGTGACACCTGTGACACCTGAGTGACACCTGAGTGACACCTGTCACACCTGTCCTGTCCCGTGGCCGTTGATGCGCACCCGGGGGGCGTTCCCGTACTGGTGCTCACACAAACGCCTGGGACAGGTGTGACACAGGTGTGACAGGTGTGACACACCTGAGTGACACCTGAGTGACACCTGAGTGACACCTGTGACACACCTGAGTGTCACCTGTCACCCATTGTCACCCCTGTCCCGTGGCCGTTGATGCGCACACGGGGGGCGTTCCCGTATTGGTGCTCACACAAACGCCTGGGACAGGTGTGACACAGGTGTGACACAGGTGTGTGACAGGTGTGGGACAGGTGTGTGACAGGTGTGTGACAGGTGTGTGACACACCTGAGTGACACCTGAGTGACACCTGAGTGACACCTGAGTGACACCTGAGTGACACCTGAGTGACACCTGTGACACCTGTGTCACCTGTGACACACCTGGGTGACACCTGTGACACCTGACACACCTGTGTGACACCTGAGTGAGCCCTGAATGAGACCTGACACACCTGAATGACACCTGAGTGACACCTGTGTGACACCTGAGTGACACCTGAGTGACACCTGTGACACACCTGAGTGACACCTGAGTGACACCTGTGACACCTGTATCACCTGTGTCACCTGTCCTGTCCCTCAGTGTCACCCTGTCCCGTGCCTGTCATGCCTGGGACAGGTGTGACACACCTGGGTGACACCTGTGACACCTGTCCTGTCCCGTGGCCGTTGATGCACACCCGAGGGGCGTTCCCGTATTGATGTTCGCATAAACACCTGGGACAGGTATGACACAGGTGTGTCACCTCACCTATGTGACACCTGAGTGACACCTGTGTCACCTGTCCTGTCCCATGGCCGTTGATGCGCACACGGGGGGCGTTCCCGTACTGGTGCTCACAGAGACGCCTGGGACAGGTGTGACACACCTGAGTGACACCTGTGACACACCTGAGTGACACCTGTGACACCTGTGACACCTGAGTGACACCTGAGTGACACCTGAGTGACACCTGTGTCACCTGAGTGACACCTGTGACACACCTGAGTGACACCTGTGACACCTGAGTGACACCTGAGTGACACCTGTGACACCTGAGTGACACCTGTATCACCTGTGTCACCTGTCCTGTCCCTCAGTGTCACCCTGTCCCGTGCCTGTCATGCCTGGGACAGGTGTGTCACACATCTGAGTCACACCTGAGTGACACCTGAGTGACACCTGTGACACCTGAGTGACACCTGAGTGACACCTGAGTGGCACCTGTGTGACACTTGAGTGACACCTGTGTGACACCTGTGACACACCTGAGTGACACCTGAGTGACACCTGTGACACCTGAGTGACACCTGAGTGACACCTGTGACACCTGACACACCTGACACACCTGAGTGACACCTGAGTGACACCTGAGTGACACCTGTGTCACCCCTGTCCCGTGGCCGTTGATGCGCACACAGGGGGCGTTCCCGTATTGATGTTCACACAAACGCCTGGGACAGGTGTGGGACACCTGAGTGACACCTGTGACACCTGTGTGACACCTGAGTGACACCTGAGTCACCTGTGACACCTCACCTGTCACCCACAGCCACCCCCTGTCAGTCACTGTCACCCCTGTCCCGTGGCCGTTGATGCGCACACGGGGGGCGTTCCCGTACTGGTGCTCACATAAACGCCTGGGACAGGTGTGACACACCTGAGTGACACCTGTGACACCTGAGTGACACCTGTGTGTCACCTGTGTCACCCCCTGTCAGTCACTGTCACCCCTGTCCTGTCCCGTGGCCGTTGATGCGCACACGGGGGGCGTTCCCGTATTGGTGTTCACACAAACGCCTGCACAGGTGTGACACAGGTGTGACAGGTGTGTCACCTCACCTGAGTGTCACCTGTCACCCATTGTCACCCCTGTCCCGTGGCCGTTGATGCGCACACGGGGGGCGTTCCCGTACTGGTGTTCACACAAACGCCTGGGACAGGTGTGACACACCTGAGTGACACCTGAGTGACACCTGTGACACCTCACCTGTCACCCACAGCCACCCCCTGTCCGTCACTGTCACCCCTGTCCTGTCCCGTGGCCGTTGATGCGCACACGGGGGGCGTTCCCGTACTGGTGTTCACATAAACGCCTGCACAGGTGTGTGACACAGGTGTGACACACCTGAGTGACACCTGTGACACCTGAGTGACACCTGAGTGACACCTGTGTGACACCTGAGTGACACCTGAGTGACACCTGTGACACCTGAATGACACCTGGGTGACACCTGTGACACACCTGAGTGACACCTGAGTGACACCTGTGACACCTGTGACACACCTGAGTGACACCTGAGTGACACCTGAGTGACACCTGAGTGACACCTGTGACACACCTGAGTGACACCTGAGTGACACCTGAGTGACACCTGTGACACCTGTCCTGTCCCGTGGCCGTTGATGCGCACCCGGGGGGCGTTCCCGTATTGGTGCTCACACAAACGCCTGGGACAGGTGTGGGACAGGTGTGGGACAGGTGTGTTCCCCCCAGGTGTGTTTTGGGTGTGTCCCAGGTGTGTTTGTCCCAGGTGTATTTTGGGTGTTTCAGGTGTGTTTTGGGTGTGTTTCGAGTGTGTCCCAGGTGTGTCCCAGGTGTGTTTCAGGTGTGTTTTGGGTGTGTTTGTCCCAGGTGTGTGACAGGTGTATTTTGGGTGTGTTTTCAGTGTGTCCCAGGTGTGTCTCAGGTGTATTTCAGGTGTGTTTTGGATGTGTCCCAGGTCTGTTTCAGGTGTACTTTGGGTCTGTTTTGGGTGTGTCCCAGGTGTATTTTGGGTGTGTTTCCCCCCCAGGTGTGTCCCATGTGTGTTTTTATCCCCCAGGTGTGGTTTGGGTGTATTTTGGGTGTGTTTTGGGTGTGTCCCAGGTGTATTTCAGGTGTGTTCCCCCCCAGGTGTGTTTTGGGTGTGTCCCAGGTGTGTTGTTATTCCCCAAGTGTGCCCAGCTGTGTTTTGGGTGTGTTTCAGGTGTATTTTGGGTGTGCCCCACGTCTGTTTCAGGTGTATTTTGAGTCTGTTTTGGGTGTGTCCCAGGTGTGTCCCAGGTGTATTTCAGGTGGTATTTCAGGTGTGTTTTGAGTGTGTCCCAGGTGTGTTTGTCCCCAGTGTACTTCAGGTGTGTCTCAGGTGTGTCCCAGGTGTATTTCGGGTGTATCTCAGGTGTTATTTCAGGTGTGATTTTGGCTGTGTCCCAGGTGTATTTCAGGTGTTATTTCCGGTGTATTCCAGGTGTGTCCCAGGTGTATTTTTGGGTGTATTTCAGGTGCATTTCAGATGTGTTTTGGGTGTGTCCCAGGTGTGTTTCAGGTGTTATTTCCAGTGTATTCCGGGTGTATTTCCGGTGTGTCCCAGGTGTATTTTTGGGTGTATTTCAGGTGTGGTTTTGGGTGTGTCCCAGGTGTATCTTGGGTGTTATTTCCGGTGTATTCTGGGTGTATTTCAGGTGTGATGTTGGCTGTATTTTGGGTGTGTCCCAGGTGTATTTCAGGTGTTATTTCCGGTGTGTCCCAGGTGTATTCCAGGTGTATTTCGGGTGTGTCCCAGGTGTATCTCGGGTGTGTTTTGGGTGTGTCCCAGGTGTATTTTTGGGTGTATCTCAGGTGTGTTTCAGGTGTATTTCAGGTGTATTCCGGGTGGGGTTTTGGGTGTGTCCCAGGTGTGATTTTGGGTGTGTTTCAGGTGTATTTCAAGTGTATTTCAAGTGTATTTTTGGTGTATTCCAGGTGTGTCCCAGGTGTATTTTTGGGTGTGTCCCAGGTGTATTTTTGGGTGTGTTTCGGGTGTATTTTTGGGTGTATTTCCGGTGTATTTTTGGCTGTATTTTGGGTGTGTTTCAGGTGTTATTTCCGGTGCATTTCAGGTGTGTCCCAGGTGTATTTCAGGTGTATTTCCGGTGTGTTCCAGGTGTATTTCAGGTGTAATTTCAGGTGTGTCCCAGGTGTATTTTTGGGTGTATTTTTGGGTGCATTTCAGGTGTGATTTTGGCTGTGTCCCAGGTGTGATTTCTGGTGTATTTCAGGTGTATTTCAGGTGTGATTTTGGCTGTATTTTGGGTGTGTCCCAGGTGTATTTCAGGTGTATTTTGGGTGTATTTCAGGTGTGTCCCAGGTGTTATTTCGGGTGTATTTCTGGTGTATCTTTGGCTGTATTTTGGGTGTGTCCCAGGTGTATTTCAGGTGTTATTTCAGGTGTGTCCCAGGTGTATTTTCGGGTGTATTTCGGGTGTATTTTCAGGTGTATTTCGGGTGTGTTTCCCCCCCAGGTGCGCTCACCTGGCGAAGTCCACCCATTTCTCGATGAGTTTCTTGGGGCTCAGGCGGGTGCAGATGATGCCGACGAAATCCGGCTGCGAATTTGGGGGAAAAACAGGGAAAAACGGGAAAAAGTGAGAAAAAATCGGGAAAAATTTCGGGAAATTTGGGAAAATTTCGGGGAAAATGGGGAAAAAAATGGGGAAAAAAATGGGGGAAAAATGGGGAAAAAATGGGGGAAAAATGGGGAAAAAATGGGGAAAAAATGGAGAAATTTGGGGGAAATTTGATGGAAAAATTCAAAATATGGGGGGAAAATTTTGGGGAAAATATCAGAAAAAATTAGGAAAAAATGGGGAAATTTGGGGGAAATTTGATGGAAAAATTCAAAATATGGGAGAAAATTGGGAAAATTTTGGGGAAAATATCGGAAAAAATTAGGAAAAAATGGGGAAATTTGGGGGAAATTTGATGGAAAAATTCAAAATATGGGAGAAAATTGGGAAAATTTTGAGGAGGATTTGGGAAAATTAGGAAAAATATGGGGAAATTCAGAAAAAGGGGGAAAATATCGGAAAAAATTAGGAAAAAATGGGGAAATTTGGGGGAAATTTGATGGAAAAATTCAAAAAATGGGAGAGAATTGGAAAAAAATGGGGGAAATTGGGAAAATTTTGGGGAAAATTTGGGAAAATTGGGGGGAAAATTGGGAAAAATTGGGGGGGAAGGGGAAAATTGGGAAAATGGGGAAATTGAAAAAAAATAGGGGGAATTTTGGGGAAATTGGGGAAAAATGGAGGAAACATTGGGGAAAATGGGGAGAATTTGGAGGAAAAATTGGGAAAAAATGAGGGGAAAATGGGTAAAAATGAGAAAAAATGTGACAAAATTGGGAAAATTGGGGGAAATGGGAAAAAAATAAAAAACTGGGAAAAACAGGAAAAAACAGAAAAATGGGGGAAAATTGGGGGGAAATGAGGGGAAAATTTTGGAGAAAATTGGGGGGAAATGGGGGAAAAAGAGAAAAAATGGGACAGAATTGGGAAATTTGGTTGGAAATGGGTAAAAAAGAAAAAAATTGGGGGAAAATGGGAAAAATTGGGGAAAAATTGGGGAAAAATGAGAAAATTGGGGGAAAATGGGGAGAAATTGGGGGGAAAAATGAGAAAAATGGGGGGAAATGGGGAAAATTGGGGAAAATGGGGGGAAATGGGGGAAAATGAGAAAAATGGGGAAAAATTGGGGGAAAATGGGGAAAATTTGGGGGAAAGTTGGGGAAAATTGGGGAACATGGGAAAATGGGGAAAAATTAGAAAAATGGGCGGAAATGGGGAAAATTTTGGGGAAAATTGGGGGGGAAAATTTTGGGGAAAATTGGGGGAAAATAGGGGAAAACCAGGAAAAACTGGGATGAACAACCCAACACACCTGCACAGGTGATCTGTGTGTGCCTGTCACACCTGTACAGGTGATCCATAGGGATCTATAGGTGTACCTGTCACACCTGCACAGGTGATCTATAGGGATCCATGGGTGTACCTGTCACACCTGCACAGGTGATCTGTGTGTACCTGTCACACCTGCACAGGTGATCTATAGGGATCTATGTGTACCTGCACAGGTGTTCCCTCACCTTGTCCTCGTGCAGCGCCAGGTGATGCGCATCTGTACAGGTGATCTATAGGTGTACCTGTCACACCTGTGCAGGTGTTCTCTCACCTTGTCCTCGTGCAGCGCCAGGTGATGCACACCTGTACAGGTGATCTATAGGTGTCCATCACACCTGCACAGGTGTTGTCTCACCTTGTCCTCGTGCAGCACCAGGTGATGCACACCTGTACAGGTGATCTATGTGTGTACCTGTCACACCTGCCCAGGTGTTCCCTCACCTTGTCCTCGTGCAGCGCCAGGTGATGCACACCTGTACAGGTGATGTTCAGGTGATTTGTGTACCTGCCCAGGTGTTCCCTCACCTTGTCCTCGTGCAGCGCCAGGTGATGCACACCTGTACAGGTGATTTATAGGGGTCTATGTGTACCTGCCCAGGTGTTCCCTCACCTTGTCCTCGTGCAGCGCCAGGTGATGCACACCTGTACAGGTGATCTATAGGGATCCATAACACACCTGCACAGGTGATCTGTGTGTACCTGTCACACCTGTACAGGTGATCCATAGGGATCTATGGGTGATGTTCAGGTGATTTGTGTGTACCTGCACAGGTGTTCCCTCACCTTGTCCTCGTGCAGCGCCAGGTGATGCACACCTGTACAGGTGATCCATAGGGATCTGTGTGTACCTGTCACACCTGTACAGGTGTTGTCTCACCTTGTCCTCGTGCAGCGCCAGGTGATGCACACCTGCACAGGTGATCTATAGGTGATGTTCAGGTGATTTGTGTGTACCTGCACAGGTGTTCCCTCACCTTGTCCTCGTGCAGCGCCAGGTGATGCACACCTGTACAGGTGATGTTCAGGTGATTTGTGAACCTGCCCAGGTGTTGTCTCACCTTGTCCTCGTGCAGTGCCAGGTGATGCGCCGCCAGCATCCTCATGCCCAGGCGCGACGTCAGCGTCTTGTCCAGGAACGGCCGCAACAGCCGCTCGTCCTGACAGGTGAGAGGGACAGGTGACACAGGTGAGACTGACAGGTGAGACAGGTGAGAGGGACAGGTGAGACTGACAGGTGAGAGGGACAGGTGACATGGGTGACACAGGTGAGACTGACAGGTGAGACAGGAATGGGACAGGTGACACAGGTGACACGGGTGACGCAGGTGAGCCACATGAGGGGCTGTGGCTCAGGTGGGACTTTCCCAGGTGTGACCCAGGTGTGTGTGGGTGTATCCCAGGTGTGTTTGTCTATCCCAGGTGTGTCCCAGGTGGGGTTACCTGTCTCAGGTGTGTCACAGGTGCATGTGGGTGTATCCCAGGTGTGTCCCAGGTGTGTTTATCTACCTCAGGTGTGTCCCAGATGAGGTCACCTATCAGGTGTGTCACAAGTGTGTGTCAGGGTGTATCCCAGGTGTGTCCCAGGTGTGTTTCTGTATCTCAGGTGTGTCCCAGGTGTGTGTGGGTGTATCCCAGGTATGTCACAGGTGTCTGTGGGTGTGTCCCAGGTGGGGTTACCTGTCTCAGGTGTATCCCAGGTGTATCCCAGGTGAGGTTACCTGTATGTGCCTCCTGCACTCCCTCAGCCCCTCCACCAGCAGCGCGTGTGTCACAGGTGAGTGTGGGTGTGTCCCAGGTGTGTATGGGTGTATCCCAGGTGTGTCCCAGGTGTGGTTACCTGTATGTGCCTCCTGCACTCCCTCAGCCCCTTGGCCAGCAGCGTGTGTGTCACAGGTGTGTCCCAGGTGAGTGTGTAGGTGTGTCCCAGGTGTGGTTACCTGTCTGTGCCTCCTGCACTCCCTCAGCCCCTCCACCAGCAGCGCGTGTGTCACAGGTGAGTGTGTGATTGTGTCACAGGTGTGTCCCAAGTGAGGTTACCTGTCCCAGGTGTGTCCCAGGTGTGTGTGGGTGTATCCCAGGTGTATTTATCTACCTCAGGTGTATCCCATGTGTGTCCCAGGTGAGTGTGTGATTGTATCCCAGGTGTGTGTGGGTGTGTCCCAGGTGTGGTTACCTGTCTGTGCCTCCTGCACTCCCTCAGCCCCTCTGCCAGCAGCGTGTGTGTCACAGGTGAGTGTGTGACTGTGTCACAGGTGAGTGTGGGTGTGTCACAGGTGTATCCCAGGTGTGGTTACCTGTCTCAGGTGTAACACAGGTGTGTCCCAGGTGTGGTTACCTGTATGTGCCTCCTGCACTCCCTCAGCCCCTCTGCCAGCACCGTGTGTGTCACAGGTGAGTGTGGGTGTGTCCCAGGTGTGTCCCAGGTGTGGTTACCTGTCCCAGGTGTAACACAGGTGTGTTTACCTGTATGTGCCTCCTGCACTCCCTCAGCCCCTCAGCCAGCAGCGTGTGTGTCACAGGTGAGTGTGGGTGTGTCCCAGGTGTGGTTACCTGTCCCAGGTGTGGTTACCTGTATGTGCCTCCTGCACTCCCTCAGCCCCTCTGCCAGCAGCGTCACCACGTCCTTGTGATCCTCCAGCAGCTGCCGCAGCAGCGCGCAGTACTGGGACTCGTCACTGTGCACCTGGATCTGAACAGGTGAGAGACAGGTAACAACAGGTGAGAGACAGGTGTGATACAGGTGAGAGACAGGTGTGAGACAGGTAACAGGTGAGAGACACACACTGACAGTACTGGGACTCGTCACTGTGCACCTGGATCTGGGACAGGTGAGAGACAGGTGTGACAGGTGTGACAGGTGTGAGACAGGTGTGACAGTACTGGGACTCGTCACTGTGCACCTGGATCTGAACAGGTGAGACACAGGTGAGAGACAGGTGTGATACAGGTAACAGGTGAGAGACAGGTGAGATACAGGTGTGATACACACTGACAGTACTGGGACTCGTCACTGTGCACCTGGATCTGAACAGGTGAGACACAGGTGAGAGACAGGTGAGACAGGGACAGTGACAGTGCTGGGACTCGTCACTGTGCACCTGGATCTGGGACAGGTGAGACACAGGTGAGACACAGGTGAGACAGGTGTGACAGGTGTGACAGTACTGGGACTGGTCACTGTGCACCTGGATCTGCACAGGTAACAGGAAACAGGTGAGAGACAGGTGTGACAGGTGTGACAGGTGAGAGACAGGTAACAGGTGAGATACAGATGTGACAGTACTGGGACTCGTCACTGTGCACCTGGATCTGAACAGGTAACAGGAAACAGGTGAGAGACAGGTGTGATATACACACTGACAGTGCTGGGACTCGTCACTGTGCACCTGGATCTGAGACAGATGAGATACAGGTGAGAGACAGGTAACAGGTGAGAGACACACACTGACAGTACTGGGACTCGTCACTGCGCACCTGGATCTGGGACAGGTAACAGGTAACAGGTGAGAGACAGGTGTGATACAGGTAACAGGTGAGAGACAGGTGTGACAGTGCTGGGACTCGTCACTGTGCACCTGGATCTGGGACAGGTGAGACACAGGTGAGACACAGGTGAGACACAGGTGAGACACAGGTGAGACAGGTGTGACAGGTGTGACAGGTGTGATACACACACTGACAGTGCTGGGACTCGTCACTGTGCACCTGGATCTGCACAGGTAACAGGTAACAACAGGTGAGAGACAGGTCTGACAGGTGTGACAGTCACACACACACAGTGCTGGGACAGGTGACATAAATGTGACACAGGTGTGTGACAGGTAGGCCCAGGTGTGTCCAGGTGTGTCACCCCCCCCCCCAGGTGTGTTTGTACCCCGCCAGGTGAGCCCAGGTGTATTTTGGGTGTGTTTCGGATGTTATTCCGGGTGTGTTTCCAGTGTGTTTTGGGTGTATTTCGGGTGTGTTCCGGGTGTGTTCCGGGTGTATTTCCAGGTGTATTTTGGGGTGTATTTTTGGTGTATTTCAGGTGCGTTCCGGGTGCATTTCTGGGTGTATTTCCGGGTGCATTTTGGGTGTGGTTTAGGTGTATTCCGGGTGTATTTTAGGTGTATTTTTGGTGTATTTGGGGTGTGTTCCGGGTGCATTTTAGGTGTGGTTTTGGGTGTATTTTTGGTGTATTTCAGGTGCATTCTGGGTGCATTTTTGGGTGTATTTTCGGGTGTGTTCCAGGTGCATTTTGGGGGGTATTTTGGGCGCATTTTGGGTGTATTCCGGGTGCATTTTTGGTGTATTTCAGGTGCGTTCCTGGTGTATTTTTGGTGTATTTCAGGTGTGTTCCAGGTGCATTTTAGGTGTGGTTTTGGGTGTATTTTTGGTGTGTTCCGGGTGTATTTTGGGTGTATTTTGGGGTGTATTTCGGGTGTGTTCCCAGTGTATTTTTGGGTGCATTTTGTGTGTTTTGGGTGTATTTTGGGTGTTTTCTGGGCAGTATTTTGGGTGCATTTCAGGCGTATTTCGGGTGTGTTCCGGGTGTGTTTTGGGTGTATTTCAGGTCTAACTTTCGGTGTGTTCCAGGTGTATTTTGGGTGCATTTTTGGGTGCATTCTGTGTGTATTTTGGGGTGTGTTTTGGGAGTTTTCCGGGCGGTATTTTGGGTGCATTTCAGGTGTATTTGGGGTGTGTTCCAGGTGTGTTCTGGGTGCATTTTCGGTGTATTTTGTGTGTGTTCCGGGTGTATTTCCGGGTGTGTTCAGGGTGAATTTTAGGTGTGTTCCGGGTGTATTTTGGGCGTATTTTGGGTGGATTTTTGGGGTGTATTTCAGGTGTATTTGGGGTGTGTTCCAGGTGTATTTTGGGTGTGGTTTTGGGTCTATTTTTGGTGTATTTTTGGTGTGGTTTTGGGTGTATTTTTGGTGTGTTCCGGGTGTATTTCCGGGTGTGTTCCATGTGTATTTTGGGTGCATTTTAGGTGTGGTTTTGGGTGTATTTTTGGTGTATTTCAGGTGCATTCTGGGTGCATTTTTTGGTGTATTTTCAGGTGTGTTCCAGGTGCATTTTGGGGGGTATTTTGGGCGCATTTTGGGTGTATTTTTGGTGTATTTCAGGTGCGTTCCTGCTGCATTTTGGGTGTATTTTTGGTGTATTCCGGGTGTATTTCCGGGTGTATTTCCGGGTATATTTCTGGGTGTGTTCCAGGTGCATTTTGGGGGGTATTTTGGGTGTATTCCGGGTGTATTTCCGGGTGTGTTCCAGGTGCATTTTGAGGTGTATTTTGGGGTGTATTTCCGGGTGTATTTCCGGGTATATTTCCGGGTGTATTCTGGGTGTATTTCCAGGTGTGTTTCAGGTGTATTCCGGGTGTATTTCCGGGTGTATTTCCGGGTGTATTTCCGGGTCTGTTCCAGGTGTATTTCCGGGTGTATTTTGGGTGCGTTTCCGGGTGCATTTTGTGTGTATTTTGGGTGTATTCCGGTTGTATTTCCGGGTGTATTTTGGGTGCACTTTTGGTGTGTTCCGGGTGTATTCCGGGTGTATTTCTGGGTGTATTCCGGGTGTGTTTCCGGGTGTGTTCTGGTGCATTTTAGGTGTGGTTTTGGGTGTATTCCGGGTGTATTTTGGGTGTGTTTCAGGTGCATTCCGGGTGTATTTCCGGGTGTGTTTCTGGGTGTATTTTGGGTGTGTTTCCCGGGTGTATTTCCGGGTGTATTTCCGGGTGTATTTTGGGTGCACTTTTGGTGTATTTCCCGGTGTATTTCCGGGTGTATTCCGGGTGTATTTTGGGTGTGTTTCCGGGTGTATTTTGGGTGTATTCCGGGTGTATTTCCGGGTGTATTCCGGGTGTGTTTCCGGGTGTATTCCGGGTGTATTTTGGGTGTGTTTCCGGGTGTATTTCCGGGTGTATTTCCAGCTGTATTTTGGGTGTATTTCCGGGTGTATTCCGGGTGTATTCCGGGTGTATTTCCGGCTGTGTCACTCACCGGGGGGAAGTCGCTCAGTTTCTGGAAGGCGCGGATGTACAGCTCGTGCTGGGGGGGGAAGGGAGGGGAGACGTCAGAAAATTCCAGAAAATTCCGGGGAATTTTGGGGAATTCGGGGATTTTGGGGACTCTTGGGATTCCCTCGAAAAGATTTGGGAATTTTCAGGATTTTTGGGGAATTTTTGGGGAATTTTTGGGGAATTTTTGGGGAATTTTTAGGAATTTTAGGGGAATTTTTGGGAATTTTTTGGGGAATTTCAGGAATTTTTGAGAATTTTGGAATTTTTCAGGACATTCAGGGACTTGGGGATTCTTGGGAATTTGGGGGATTTTAAGGGTTTTGGGAATTTTTGGAATTTTGGGGGATTTCGGTAATTTTGGGAATTTCATGAATTTTTTGATTCCTGGGAATTCCCTGGGATTTTTGGGGGGTAATTTTGGGAATATTTTGGATTTTTCTTGGGATTTTATTCAGATTTTTTTTTTTAATTTTGGGATTTTGGGATTCCCTTAAAATTCTTGGGAATATTTTGGGAATATTTTCAGATAATCTTTGGGAAATTTTAGGATTTTTTGGGAATTTTTCTTGATTTTTTTAACATTTTTTTTTTAACTATTTTGGGGATTTTGGGATTTCTTTAAAATTCTTGGGAACATTTAGGGAATATTTAGGGAATATTTTCAGATAATTTTTGGGTCATTTTTGGGGATTTTTTTGGGATTTTTTGGGAATTTTTCGTGATTTTTTCAGCATTTTTTCAGAATTTTTTTTATTATTTTGGGGATTTTGGGATTCCCTTAAAATTCTTAGGAATATTTTCAGATAATTTTTGGGTCATTTTTTTGGGAATTTTTGGGGGATTTTTTGGGAATTTTTCGTGATTTTTTCAGATTTTTTCCAGAATTTTTTTTAAATTTATTTGGGAATTTTAGGGATTTATTTGGGGATTTTTATTTTGGGGATTTTGAGATTCTCTTAAAATTTTGGGGAATATTTAGGGAATATTTTCAGATCATTTTTGGGTCATTTTAGAAAATTTTGGGGCCATTTTTTAAGGAATTTTTTGGGAATTTTTTGGGAATTTTTTTCCAAATTTTTTTTTTTTTTTCCAATTTTTTTTTGTCAGAATTTTGGGGAATTCCCACCAATTCCTGGGACCCTTTTGGGGTAATTTTGGGGTAATTTTGGGTTTTTTTTGGTGCTCACCACGTGCAGGATGGTGGGGTTGCAGCCGATGATGAAGGGAAGGTTCCGGAAGCCTTGGATGCGGTGGGCGATGCGCACGGGCAGCTCCTGCTGCAGGTACCGGGCGCTTTTCTGGGCCAAAAAAAGCAAATTTTGGGCAAATCCTCAACCCTCAGCTCCCTCACAAACCCCTCAAGGATTTCTGGAATTTTCACACCCAAATTTTGGGGGTTTCTGCCCAAAAAACCCAAAAAGTTCCCCAAAATTTGAAATTTTCGCCCAAAATTTTGGATTTTTTGCCCCAAATTTTTCCATTTTTGAGGTTTTACCCCAAATTTTTAAAGTTTTACCCCAAATTTCAGACATTTTACCCAAAATGTTGAAGTTTTACCCCAATTTTTGAAGGTTTTACCCCAATTTCGGACACCCAGATTTTGGGTCAAAAAACGCAAATTTTGGGCAAATTCTCCACTCTCAGCTCCCTCACAAACCCCTCAAGGATTTCTGGAATTTGGGGAATTTTCACGCCCAAATTTTGGGGGTTTCTGCCCAAAAAAACCCAAAAAAATTCCCCTAAAAATTGAAATTTTCGCCCAAAATTTTGGATTTTTTGCCCCAAATTTTTTACATTTTGCCCCAAATTTTTACATTTTTGAGGTTTTACTGCAATTTTTGAAGTTTTACCCCAATTTTTGAAGGTTTCACCCCAAATCTCGAACATTTTATCCCAAAATGTTGAGGTTTTACCCCAATTTTCGGACACCGAAGATTTGGGTCAAAAAACGCAAATTTTGGGCAAATCCTCCATTCCCAGCTCCCTCACAAACCCCTCAAGGATTTCTGGAATTTGGGGAATTTTCACACCCAAATTTTGGGTGTTTCTGCCCAAAAAAAACCCAAAAAATTCCCCTAAAAATTGAAATTTTCACCCCAAATTTTGGATTTTTTTACCCCAAATTTTTACATTTTTGAGGTTTTACCCCAATTTTTCAAGGTTTCACCCCAAATTTTGGAGTTTTTACCCCAAATTTTTGAGGTTTTACCCCAATTTTGGACACCCAGATTTTGGGTCAAAAAACGCAAATTTTGGGCAAATCCTCAACCCTCAGCTCCCTCACAAACCCCTCAGGCATTTCTGGAATTTGGGGAATTTTCACACCCAAATTTTGGGGGTTTCTGCCCAAAAAATCCCAAAAAATTCCCCTAAAAATTGAAATTTTCACCCAAAATTTTGGATTTTTTGCCCCAAATTTTTACATTTTTTACCCCAAAATGTTGAGGTTTTACCCCAATTTTTGAAGGTTTCACCCCAAATCTCGCACATTTTGCCCCAAATTTTTGAGGTTTTACCCCAAATTTTAGGGTCTCCCAACTCCTTTCACCCCCAAATTTTGGGGACCCCCAACCCTTTTTGCCCCCCAAAATTCAGGGAAAAATCCCCAAATTTTGGGGCAATTTTTGGGGTCCCCCCCTCTCATTTCCCCCCCAAATTTTGGGGACCCCCCACCCCCTTTTTCCCCCCAAAATTCAGGGAAAAATCCCCAAATTTTGGGGCAATTTTTGGGGTCTCCCCTCTCTCCTTTCCCCCCAAATTTTGGGGACCCCCCCCAATAAATTTTGGGGACTCCCCCCCACTCCTTTTTCCCCCCAAAATTCAGGGAAAAATCCCCAAATTTTGGGGCAATTTTGGGGGCTCCCCTCTCTCATTTCCCCCCAAATTTTGGGGACCCCCAACCCTTTTTTCCTGTCCCAAAAAACCCCAAAATTCAGAAAAAATCCCCCAAATTTTGGGGACCCTCAACCCCTTTTTCCCCCCAAAATTCAAGGAAAAATCCCCAAATTTTGGGGCAATTTTTGGGGGCTCCCCTCTCTCCTTTCCCCCCAAATTTTGGGGACCCCCCCCAATAAATTTTGGGGACTCCCCCCCACTCCTTTTTCCCCCCAAAATTCAGGGAAAAATCCCCAAATTTTGGGGCAATTTTGGGGGCTCCCCTCTCTCCTTTCACCCCAAATTTTGGGGACCCTCAACCCTTTTTTCCCCCCAAAATTCAGGGAAAAATCCCCAAATTTTGGGGCAATTTTTGGGGTCTCCCTCTCTCCTTTTCCCCCAAATTTTGGGGACCCCCCTCTCATTTCCCCCCAAATTTTGGGGATCCCCCCCTTCACAAATTTTGGGGACCCCTCCCAACTTTTGGCCTCCCCCAACCCCTTTTTCCCCCCAAAATTCAGGGAAAAATCCCCAAATTTTGGGGCAATTTTGGGGGCTCCCCTCTCTCCTTTCCCCCCAAATTTTGGGGACCCCCAACCCTTTTTTCCTGTCCCAAAAAACCCCAAAATTCAGAAAAATTCCCCAAAATTTTGGGGACCCCCCAACCCCATTTTCCTCCCAAAATTCAGGGCAAAATCCCCAAATTTTGGGGCAATTTTTGGGGGCTCCCCTCTCTCCTTTCCCCCCAAATTTTGGGGTCTCCCCTCTCTCATTTCCCCCCAAGTTTTGGGGACCCCCCCCCTTCACAAATTTTGGGGACCCCTCCCAACTTTTGGCCTCTCCCAACCCCATTTTCCCCCCAAAATCTCCCAAAAATTCAGGGAAAAATCCCCAAATTTTGGGGCAAATTTTGGGGGCTCCCCTCTCTCCTTTCCCCCCAAGTTTTGGGGCCCCCTCCCGGATTTTGGGGACCCCAAATTTGGGGTTCCTGCCCTTACCAGGATGTGGCTGCCGTCCTGGGAGCGCCCTGAGTAGAGCATGGTGGTGGGGGTCAGGCGCACCGAGGGCTGGGTGGGGCAAAAAAAGCAAATTTTGGGGTTGGGGGGACCCCAAATTTGGGATGGAATCCATCCTAAAATGGGGCCCAAAATGTCCTAAAAATTCCACCCCAAAATGGTGAAAAATTCCCTGAAAATGGCCTCAAAATTAATCCAAAATCCTCCAAAAAATGGACTGAAAATGGCCCTAAAATCCCTTAAAAATGACCCCCAAAATGCCCTCAAAATGGCCCCAAAATGCCCCAAAAATGGCCCCAAAATCCCCCTAAAATTCCTCCCAAAATGGTCCCCAAAAGCCCCTAAAAATGGCCCCAAAATCCCCCCAGAATGGCCCCAAAATGCCCTTAAAATTCCTCCAAAATCCCTTAAAAATGGCCCCAAAATGCCCCAAAAATGGCCACAAAATCCCCCTAAAATTCCTCCCAAAATGGTCCCCAAAAGCCCCTAAAATGGCCTCAAAATTCTTCCAAAATCCTCCAAAAATGGCCCCAAAATCCCCCTAAAATCCCCCAAAAATGGCCCCAAAATCCCCCCCAAATCCCTCCCAAAATGGTCCCAAAATCCCCACAAAATTCCCCCCAAATGGCCCCAAAATCCCCCCAAAATCCACCAAAAATGGCCTCCAAAAGCCCCTAAAAATAGCCCAAAAAATCCCCCTAAAATTCCTCCAAAAATACCCCAAAAATGGCCCCAAAATCCCTCCCAAAATGGTCCCAAAATCCCCCAAAAATGGCCCCAAAATCCCTCCCAAAATGGTCCCAAAATGCCCCAAAAATGGCCCCAAAATCCTCCCAAAATTCCCCCCAAAAGCCCCAAAATCCCCCAAAAATGGACTCAAAATGGCCCAAAAATCATCCCTAAAATGGCTCCCAAATGGCCACAAAATCCCCTAAAAATGGCCCCAAAATCCCCCAAAATGGGCCCAAAATCCCCGCAAAAATTCCTCCCAAAATGCCCCAAAAAATGGCCCCAAAATCCCCCAAAAATGGACTCAAAATCCCCCTAAAATTCCTCCCAAATGGCCCCAAAATGCCCCAAAAAATGGCCCTAAAATCCCCACAAAATTTCCCCCAAATGGCCCCAAAATCCCCCAAAAATGGCCCCAAAATCCCCCAAAAATGGCCCCAAAATGCCCCAAAAATGGCTCCAAAATCCTCCCCAAATCCCTCCCCAAATGGCCCCAAAATCCCCCTAAAATTTCCCCCCAAAAGCCCCAAAATGCCCCAAAATCTCCCTTCAAAATGGCCCCAAAACCCAATAAATTCACTCGAAATGGCCCCAAATCTCCCCCAAATCTCCCCCAAATCTCCCCCAATTTGGGGAGGGGTCTCCCCGGATTTTGGGGGATTTGGGGAGGGGTCTCAGCCTCTCTGTGACCACCTCAATGACCCCAAAATCCCCCTAAATACCCCCCAAAATGGCCCCGAATCTCCCCCAAAATGTCCCCGAATCTCCCCCGAATCTTCCCCAAACTGAGCCCAAATCTCCCCCAAATCTCCCCAAATTTGGGGAGGGGTCTCCCCGGGTTTCAGGGAATTTGGGGAGGGGTCTCCCCAGGTTTTGGGGGTTCTCTCACCCTCTCAGCAGCAGCACCAATGACCCCAAAATCCCCCCCAAAATGGCCCCAAATTGACCCCAAATGGCCCCAAATCTCCCCCAAATCTCCCCCAAATCTCCCCAAATTTAGGGTCTCCCCGGGTTTAGGGAATTTGGGGAGGGGTCTCACCCACTCAGCAGCAGCATCAATGACCCCAAAATGCCCCAAAATCTCCCTTCAAAATGGGCCCAAAACCCAACAAATTCACTCGAAATGGCCCCAAATCTCTCCCAAATGGCCCTGAATCTCCCCCAAATCTCTCCCAAATCTCCCCCAAATTTCCCCAAATTTGAGGAGGGGTCTCCCCAGATTTCAGGGGATTTGGGGAGGGGTCTCACCCTCTCTGTAGCCACATCAGTGACCCCAAATCCCCCCCTAAATCCCCTCCAAACTGACCCCAAATGGCCCCGAATCTCCCCCAAATCTCCCCCAAATCTCCCCCAAATCTCCCCCAATTTGGGGAGGGGTCTCCCCAGGTTTAGGGGATTTGGGGAGGGGTCTCACCCTCTCTGTGACCACCTCAACAACCCTAAAATCCCCCTAAATACCCCCCAAAATGGCCCCAAATGGCCCCGAATCTCCCCCAAATCTCCCCCAAACTGAGCCCAAATCTCCCCCAAATCTCCCCCAATTTGGGGAGGGGTCTCCCCGGATTTTAGGGGATTTGGGGAGGGGTCTCCCTGGGTTTTGGGGGGTCTCTCACCCTCTCAGCAGCATCAATGACCCCAAAATCCCCCAAAATGACCCCGAATCTCCCCCAAATGGCCCCAAATCTCCCCCAAATCTCCCCCAAATCTCCCCAAATTTGGGGAGGGGTCTCCCCGGATTTGGGGGAATTTGGGGAAGGGTCTCACCCTCTCTGTGACCACATCAACAACCCTAAAATCCCCATAAATACCCCCCAAAATGGCCCCAAATGGCCCCGAATCTCCCCCAAATCTCCCCCAAACTGAGCCCCAAATCTCCCCCGAATCTCCCCAAATTTGGGGAGGGGTCTCCCCGGGTTGCAGGGGATTTGGGGAGGGGTCTCTCACCCTCTCTGTAGCCACATCAGTGACCCCAAATCCCCCCCTAAATCTCCTCCAAACTGACCCAAAATGGCCCCGAATCTCCCCCAAATGGCCCCAAACTGAGCCCAAATCTCCCCCAAATCTCCCCCAAATCTCCCCCAATTTGGGGAGGGGTCTCCCCGGGTTTTAGGGGATTTGGGGAGGGGTCTCTCACCCTCTCAGCAGCAGCATCAATGACCCCAAAATCCCCCAAAATGACCCCGAATCTCCCCCAAATCTCCCCCAAATCTCCCCCAAAATGGCCCCAAAATGGCCCCGAATCTCCCCCAAATCTCCCCCGAATCTCCCCCAAATTTGGGGAGGGGTCTCCCCGGATTTCAGGGAATTTGGGGAGGGGTCTCCCTGGGTTTTGGGGGGTCTCTCACCCTCTCAGCAGCAGCATCAATGACCCCAAAATCCCCCCCAAAATGGCCCCAAATTGACCCCAAATGGCCCCGAATCTCCCCCAAATCTCCCCCAAACTGAGCCCGAATTGCCCCCAAATCTCCCCCGAATCTCCCCAAATTTGGGGAGGGGTCTCCCCGGATTTCAGGGAATTTGGGGAGGGGTCTCACCCTCTCTGTAGCCACATCAATGATCCCAAATCCCCCCTAAAAATGGCCCCAAAACCCAACAAATTCACTCAAAATGGCCCCGAATCTCCCCCAAATCTCCCCCAAATCTCCCCAAATTTGGGGAGGGGTCTCCCCGGGTTTTGGGGGGTCTCTCACCCTCTCAGCAGCAGCATCAATGACCCCAAAATCCCCCCTAAATCTCCCCCAAAATGGCCCCAAACTGACCCCAAAATGGCCCCAAATTGACGCCAAAATGTCCCCGAATCTCCCCCAATTCTCCCCCAAATCTCCCCAAATTTGGGGAGGGGTCTCCCCTGATTTAGGGGAATTTGGGGAGGGGTCTCCCCGGGTTTCAGGGGATTTGGGGAGGGGTCTCCCCGGGTTTTGGGGGATTTGGGGAGGGGTCTCTCACCCTCTCAGCAGCAGCATCAATGGCCCCAAAATCCCCCCCAAAATGGCCCCGAATCTCCCCCAAATCTCCCCCAAATCTCTCCCAAATCTCCCCAAATTTGGGGAGGGGTCTCCCCGGATTTTAGGGGAATTTGGGGAGGGGTCTCTCACCCTCTCAGCAGCGGCATCAATGGCCTCAAAATCCCCTAAATCCCCTCCAAAATGGCCCCAAAATGGCCCCAAACTGACCAAAAATGGCCCCAAACTGAGCCCAAATCTCCCCCAAATCTTCCCCAAATCTCCCCCAATTTGGGGAGGGGTCTCCCCGGGTTTTGGGGGATTTGGGGAGGGGTCTCCCCAGGTTTTGGGGGGTCTCTCACCCTCTCAGCAGCATCAATGACCCCAAAATCCCCCCTAAATCTCCCCCAAAATGGCCCCAAATCTCCCCCAAATCTCCCCCAAATCTCCCCAAATTTGGGGAGGGGTCTCCCCGGATTTCAGGGGATTTGGGGAGGGGTCTCTCACCCTCTTGGCAGCAGCATCAATGGCCCCAAAATCCCCCTAAATACCCCCCAAAATGGCCCCAAACTGACCCAAAATGGCCCCAAATTGACCCCAAATGGCCCCGAATCCCCCCCAAAATGGCCCCGAATCTCCCCCAAATCTCCCCCAAATGGCCCCAAAATGGCCCCAAATCTCCCCCAAACGGCCCCAAATCTCCCCCAAATCTCCCCCAATTTGGGGAGGGGTCTCCCCGGGTTTTGGGGGGTCTCTCACCCTCTTGGCAGCAGCATCAATGACCCCAAAATCCCCCAAAATGGCCCCGAATCTCCCCCAAAATGTCCCCGAATCTCCCCCGAATCTTCCCCAAACTGAGCCCAAATCCCCCCAAATCTCCCCCAATTTGGGGAGGGGTCTCCACTGATTTAGGGGAATTTGGGGAGGGGTCTCCCCGGGTTTCAGGGGATTTGGGGAGGGGTCTCTCACCCTCTCAGCAGCAGCATCAATGGCCCTGAAATCCCCCCTAAATCTCCCCCAAAATGGCCCCGAATCTCCCCCAAATCACCCCCAAACGGCCCCAAATCTCCCCCGAATCTCCCCCAAATCTGCCCCGAATCTCCCCCAATTTGGGGAGGGGTCTCCCCGGGTTTCAGGGGATTTGGGGAGGGGTCTCTCACCCTCTCAGCAGCAGCATCAATGGCAGGCTGGTGGTAGAAGGAGGTCACGGCCTTGCAGCGCTCCCGGGCCAGGTCCGGGGGGGTTTGGGTTTGGTCGGCGGCGGCGCGGGCGGGGGGATTGTGGGGGGCACCCCCGGGCCCCCGCAGGGCAGCGCCCCCCAAAAGGCGCCGCAGCATCTCCTGGGAGGGGAGGAAAGGGTTAATGGGGTGAGAGAGAGGAAAAAAACCCCAAAAAATCCACCCAAAAATGCCAAAAATCCACCCAAAAATGCCAAAAATCCACCCAAAAATCCACCCAAAAATCCCCCCCCAAAAGGCGCCGCAGCATCTCCTGGGCGGGGAGAGGAAAGGGTTAATGGGGAGAGAGAGAGAGAAAAAACCCAAAATCTACACAAAAAAAACCAAAATCTACTCAAAAATCCACCCAAAAAAACCCAGAAATCCACCCAAAAATCAACCCAAAAAGCCCAAAAATCCACCCCTAAAACCACCAAAAATCCACCCCGAAACCACCAAAAATCCACCCCAAAAAACTCCAAAAATCCACCTAAAAATCCCCTCAGGGACCCCAAAAATCCCCTCACAAAAGGCGCCGCAGCATCTCCTGGGCGTGGGGAGGAAAGGGTTAATGGGGTGAGAGAGAGAAAAAACCCAAAAATCTACACAAAAATGCACCCAAAAACGCCAAAAAAACCCCAAAATCCGCCTGAAAAAGCCCAAAAATTCACCCAAAAATCCCCTCAGGGACCCCAGAAATCCACCCAAAAATCAACCCAAAAAGCCCAAAAATCCGACCAAAAATTCACCCAAAAATCTCCTCAGGGACCCCAAAAATCCAGCCCTAAAAACACCAAAAATCCACCCAAAAATCCACCCCAAAAACCCCAAAAATCCACCAAAAAACCCCAAAAATCCCCTCATGGACCCCAGAAATCCACCCAAAAACCCCCAAAAATCCACCCAAAAATCCCCCCCCCAAAAGGCGCCGCAGCATCTCCTGGGTGAGGGGAGGAAAGGGTTAATGGGGTGAGAGAGAGAAAAATCCGCACAAAAATAAAAAAAAAATCCACCCAAAAACGCCAAAAAAACCCCAAAATCCGCCTGAAAAAGCCCAAAAATCCACCCAGAAATGCACCCAAAAATCAACCCAAAAAGCCCAAAAATCCGCCCAAAAATTCACCCAAAAACCCCCAAAAATCCACCCCTAAAAACACCAAAAATCCACCAAAAAACCCCAAAAATCCCCTCAGGGACCCCAGAAATCCACCCAAAAATCCCCCCCCAAAAGGCGCCGCAGCATCTCCTGGGCGAGGGGAGGAAAGGGTTAATGGGGAGGGGACCCCCAAAATCCACCCGAAAATCAAAAAAAATCCACCCAAAAACCCCAAAAATCCACCCCAAAAATCCCCTCCCAAAAGGCGCCGCAGCATCTCCTGGGCGAGGAAAGGGTTAATGGGGTGAGAGAGAGAAAAAACCCCAAAAATCTACACAAAAATGCACCCAAAAAGCCAAAAAATCCATCCCCAAAAAGCCAAATATTCCACCCAAAAATACACCCAAAAAAGCCAAAAAATCCACCAAAAAATCCCCTCAGGGACCCCAAAAATCCACCCAAAAATCCACCTCCAAAAACCCAAAATCCACCCCCAAAAACCCCAAAAATCCACCCCAATGATCCACCCCCAAAACCCCAAAAATCCCCTCAGGGACCCCAAAAATCCACCCCAAAAAACTCCAAAAATCCACCTAAAAATCCCCTCAGGGACCCCAAAAATCCCCTCACAAAAGGCGCCGCAGCATCTCCTGGGCATGGGGAGGAAAGGGTTAATGGGGTGAGAGAGAGAAAAAACCCCCAAAAATCTACACAAAAATGCACCCAAAAACGGCAAAAATCCCCCCAAAAATCTCCCCCCCCAAAAGGCGCCGCAGCATCTCCTGGGCAAGGGGAGGAAAGGGTTAATGGGGTGAGAGAGAGAAAAAAAAACCCCAAAATCCACCCAAAAACGCCAAAAATTCACCCAAAAATCCCCTCAGGGACCCCAAAAATGCATCCAAAAATCCGCCCAAAAAAACACCAAAAATCCATCCCCAAAAATCCAAAAAACCCCAAAATCTACACAAAAAACCCCAAAAATCCACCCAAAAATCCACCCTCAAAAACCCCAGAAATCCACACAAAAATCCACCCAAAAATCCACCCTCAAAAACCCCAGAAATCCACCCAAAAATCCACCCTCAAAAACCCCAGAAATCCACCCAAAAATCCACCCTCAAAAACCCCCAAAATCCACCCAAAAATCCCCTCAGGGACCCCTGAAATCCACCCAAAAATCCACCCAAAAAACCCCCAAAATCCACCCAAAAATCCCCTCAGGGACCCCAAAAATCCACCCAAAAACCCCCAAAAATCCACCCCAAAAATCCCCCCCAAAAGGCGCCGCAGCATCTCCTGGGCGAGGGGAGGAAAGGGTTAATGGGGAGGGGACCCCCAAAATCTACCCAAAAATCAAAAAAAAATCCACCCAAAAATCAAAAAAAAATCCACCCAAAAATGCCAAAAATCGACCCAAAAACCTGCCCGAAAACCCCCAAAATCCACCCAAAAATCCCCTCAGGGACCCCAGAAATCCACCCAAAAATCAACCCAAAAAGCCCAAAAATGCACCCAAAAATGCACCCAAAAATCCCCCCCCAAAAGGCGCCGCAGCATCTCCTGGGTGAGGGGAGGAAAGGGTGAGAGAGAGAAAAACCCCAAAATCTACATAAAAAAAAACAAAAATCCACCCAAAATTGCACCCAAAAAACCCCAAAAATTCAACCAAAAATCCCCTCAGGGACCCCAGAAATCCACCCCCAAAAACGCCAAAAATCGACCCAAAAATCCCCCCAAAATCCACCCAAGAAACCCCAAAAATCCACCCAAAAACGCCCAAAATCCACCCCTAAAAACTCCAAAAATGCCCCCAAAAAAATCCCAAAATCCACTGAAAAATCCACCCAAAAACTCCAAAAATCCACCCCCAAAACTGCCCAAAATCCACCCCTAAAAACTCCAAAAATGCCCCCAAAAAAATCCCCTCAGGGACCCCAAAAATCCACCCAAAAATCGACCCCCAAAAACCCCAAAAATCCACCCAAAAATCCCCTCAAAAAACCCCAAAATCCACCCCAAAAAACCCAAAAATCCACCCAAAAATCCTGTCAGGGACCCCAAAAATCGACCCCCAAAAACCCAAAATCCACCCCAAAAATCCACCCAAAAAATCCAAAAATCCACCCCCAAAAACGCCAAAATTCCACCCCCAAAATCCACCCAAAAATCCCCTCCGGGACCCCAAAAATCCACCCCAAAAAGCCCCAAATCCACCCCCAAAAACCCACCCCCAAAATCCACCCAAAATCCACCCAAAAATCCCCTCAGGGACCCCAAAAACCCCTCAGGACCCCAAAACCCCCCTAAAACGACCCCAAAATCCCTCAAAAACGGCCCCAAATCCCCCCAAAAAACCCAAAGGATTCCAAAAACCTTCAGGGACACCCAAAAACCCTCAAAATACCCCAAAAAAACCCCACAAGGAACCTCAAAAAAACCCCAAAACCCCACAAAAACTCCCCAAAAAGCCCTCAGGGCTTCCAAATCTCCTTTTCCCCCTCAGTTTTCACCCAGAAATTGGATTTAAGTGTCCAAAACTTCTTTTTTCCCCTCAAAATCCCCTCAAAAAATACCCCAGAACCACTTTTCCCCTCAGACTTTCCCCAAAATCAAAATTCAAAAGGTCCAGGACTTCCTTTTTTCCCTCAGAATTGCCCAAAAAAACCATCCAAAAATAACTTTTCCCCTCAGAGTTTCCCCAAAATCAAAATTCAAAAGGTCCAGGAACCCCAAAAAAAGAGGATTTAAGTATCTAGAATCTCTTTTTTCCCTCAAATTCACCCCAAAACCGCTCAGGGACCCCGTTTTCCCCCTCAGAATTACCCCAAAAACTGCTCAGGGACCCTTTTCCCCTCAGAATTACCCCAAAAACGGCTCCGGGACCCCTTTTTTCCCCTCAAAATCCCCTCAAAAACCGTCCCAGAACCATTTTTCCCCTCACAGTTTCCCCAAAATAAAACCTCAAAATGTCCAAAACCCCAAAAAAACAGGATTTCAATCCCCGGAACCCCTTTTTTTCCCTCAAATTCACCCCAAAACTTCTCCGGGATCCCCTTTTCCCCTCAGAGCTCCCCCAAAATAGAAACTCAGAAGGTCCAGGACACCCCTATAAAGGAATTTAAGTATCCGGAACTACTTTTTTCCCTTTAATTCACCCCAAAACTTCTCCGGGATCTCCTTTTCCCCCTCAGAATTACCCCAAAAACTGCTCAGGGACCCCTTTTTCCCCTCAGAATTACCCCAAAAACGGCTCCGGGACCCCTTTTTCCCCTCAAAATCCCCTCAAAAACCGTCCCAGAACCATTTTTCCCCTCACAGTTTCCCCAAAATAAAACCTCAAAATGTCCAAAACACCAAAAAAACAGGATTTCAATCCCCGGAACCCCTTTTTTTCCCTCAAATTCACCCCAAAACTTCTCCAGGACCCCTTTTTTCCCTCAAATTCACCCCAAAAACTGCTCAGGGACCCCGTTTTCCCCTCAGAATTACCCCAAAAACGGCTCCGGGACCCCTTTTTTCCCCTCAAAATCCCCTCAAAAACCATCCCAGAAACACTTTTCCCCTCACAGTTTCCCCAAAACAAAACCTCAAAATGTCCAGAAACCCCAAAAAAACAGGATTTCAATCCCCGGAACTCCTTTTTTTCCCTCAAATTCACCCCAAAACCGCTCCGGGATCCCCTTTTCCCCTCAGAGCTCCCCCAAAATAGAAACTCAGAAGGTCCAGGACACCCCTATAAAGGAATTTAAGTATCCGGAATCCCTTTTTTCCTTAAATTCACCCCAAAACTTCTCCGGGACCCCTTTTCTCCCTCAGAATTACCCCAAAAACTGCTCAGGGACCCCTTTTCCCCTCAGAATTACCCCAAAAACGGCTCCGGGACCCCTTTTTTCCCCTCAAAAACCATCCCAGAACCACTTTTCCCCTCAGAGTTTCCCCAAAATAAAACCTCAAAATGTCCAAAACCCCAAAAAAACAGGATTTCAATCCCCGGAACCCCTTTTTTTCCCTCAAATTCACCCCAAAACTGCTCCGGGATCCCCTTTTCCCCTCAGAGCTCCCCCAAAATAGAAACTCGGAAGGTCCAGGACACCCCTATAAAGGAATTTAAGTATCCGGAACTACTTTTTTCCCTTTAATTCACCCCAAAACTTCTCCGGGACCCCTTTTTCTCCTCAGAATCGTCCCAAAAAACTGCTCAGGGACCTCTTTTCCCCTCAGAGCTCCCCCAAAATAGAAACTCAGAAGGTCCAGGACACCCCTATAAGGGGATTTAAGTATCCGGAATTCCTTTTTTCCTTAAATTCACCCCAAAACTTCTCCGGGACCCCTTTTCCCCTCAGAATTACCCCAAAAACTGCTCAGGGACCCCTTTTCCCCTCAGAATTACCTCAAAAATTGCTCAGGAACCCCTTTTTTCCCTCAAAAAATACCCCAGAACCACTTTTCCCCTCAGACTTTCCCCAAAATAAAACCTCAAAATGTCCAAAACCCCAAAAAAACAGGATTTCAATCCCCGGAACCCCTTTTTTCCCTCAAATTCACCCCAAAACTGCTCCGGGATCCCCTTTTCCCCTCAGAGCTCCCCCAAAATAGAAACTCAGAAGGTCCTGGACACCCCTATAAAGGAATTTAAGTATCCGGAACTACTTTTTTCCCTTTAATTCACCCCAAAACTTCTCCGGGATCCCCTTTTCCCCTCAGAATTACCCCAAAAACTGCTCAGGGACCCCTTTTTTTTCCCTCAAAATCCCCTCAAAAACCGTCCCAGAACCATTTTTCCCCTCACAGTTTCCCCAAAACAAAACCTCAAAATGTCCAAAACCCCAAAAAAACAGGATTTCAATCCCCGGAACCCCTTTTTTTCCCTCAAATTCACCCCAAAACCGCTCCGGGATCCCCTTTTCCCCTCAGAATTACCCCAAAAATAGAAACTCAGAAGGTCCAGGACATCCCTATAAAGAATTTAAGTATCCGGAACTACTTTTTCCCCTTTAATTCACCCCAAAACTTCTCCGGGACCCCTTTTTCTCCTGAGAATCGTCCCAAAAACTGCTCAGGGACCTCTTTTCCCCTCAGAGCTCCCCCAAAATAGAAACTCAGAAGGTCCAGGACGCCCCTATAAGGGGATTTAAGTATCCGGAATTCCT
This sequence comes from Agelaius phoeniceus, assembly GCF_051311805.1. Lineage (NCBI taxonomy): Eukaryota > Metazoa > Chordata > Aves > Passeriformes > Icteridae > Agelaius > Agelaius phoeniceus. Next base: position 906,415 of record NC_135302.1, on the reverse strand, counting down.
TTTTTCCTTAAATTCACCCCAAAACCTCTCCGGGACCCCTTTTTCCCCCTCAGAATTACCCCAAAAACTGCTCAGGGACCCCTTTTTCCCTTTAACCCTCCTCCATTCCCACCTCTCCGCCCTCCCTTCTCCCCAACCCCGTGTCCCAAACACAACCCCGGTGTCCGGACACTCCCTTTTCCCTTCAATTTTCTCACCAAAAAACTTCAATTTTCCCCCAAAAATCCCTTAAATCGACCCCAAAAATTCCCCCAAATGTTCCCCCTCACCAACCAGCGGCCCCGGGGCCTCCCCGACACCTCCCCCGGGTTCGGCTCGTAATGGACTCGCCCGTTCCCGCCCCTCCCGTTGTTTTCCACCCCCCCCCCGCGCGTTCCCCTCAGGGTGGTACGGTCCGGCCGCACTGCGCGTGCGCGGGAACCTCAGGGGAGCGGCGGGAAAGCGGCGCCCCCTGGCGGCGGAGGTATGGGGGGGGGCTCGGGTTTTGGGGCGAAAAAAAGGGAATTTGGGATTTTTTCTGAGGGGAAAAGGGGGTTCCCAAGCTCTAAATCCAAAGTTTTTGTGGAAATTTGGGTGGAAAAGGGGGTCCCAGTGCATTAAAAGGTTTTTTTCGGCGGGGGGAAAGGGGTCCCCAAGCTCTAAATGAGAAACTTCTGGGAAATTTTGAGGGGAAAAGGGGGTCCCAGTGAATTATTAGGGTTTTTTTGGGGGGAAAAAAGGGAATTTGGGATTTTTTCTGAGGGGAAAAGGGGCTCCCAGTGCATTATTAGGGTTTTTTTTGGGGGAAAAAAGGGAATTTGGGATTTTGTTCTGACGGGAAAAATGGGTCCGGGACCTCAAAATCCAAAGTTTTGAGGAAATTTGAGGGGGAAAGTGGCTCCAGTGAATTATTAGGGGTTTATTTGGGGGGAAAAAGGGAATTTGGGGATTTTTTCTGAGGGGAAAAATGGGTCCAGGACCTCTAAATCCAAGATTTTGAGGAAATTTGAGGGGAAAAGGGGCTCCCAATGCATTAATAATTTTTTTTTGAGGAAAAAAAGAGAATTTGGGATTTTTTCTGAGGGGAAAAGGGGGTTCCCAAGCTCTAAATCCAAAGTTTTTGTGGAAATTTGGGTGGAAAAGGGGCTCCCAATGCATTCATAATTTTTTTGAGGAAAAAAATGGGAATTTGGGATTTTTTCTGAGGGGAAAAATGGGTCCAGGACCTCTAAATCCAAGATTTTTGAGGAAATTTGAGGGGAAATGGGCTCCCAGTGCATTCATAATTTTTATTGAGAAAAAAAAAAAGGGAATTTGGGATTTTTTTCTGAGGGGAAAAGGGGGTTCCCAAGCTCTAAATCCAAAGTTTTTGTGGAAATTTGAGGGGAAAAGGGGCTCCCGGTGCATTATTAGGGTTTTTTAGGGGGGAAAAAAGGGAATTTGGGATTTTTTCTGAGGGGAAAAATGGGTCCGGGACCTCAAAATTCAAGATTTTTGTGGAAATTTGAGGGGAAAAGGGGCTCCCAATGCATTAATAATTTTTTTTGAGGAAAAAAAAAAGAATTTGGGATTTTTTCTGAGGTGAAAAATGGGTCCGGGACCTCAAAATTCAAAATTTTTGGGGAAAATTTGAGGGGAAAAATGAATTCCGGAGGTTTTTTTGTGGGAAAATTTAGGAAAAAATAAAAGAGAATTTCAAATTTTAAATTCTTTTTTTGGGGAGGAATTTGAGGGGAAAAAAGCGAAAATCCCGGAACTTTTTTGAGGTGAAAAATGAGGGGAAAAAAAGGGAATTTTGGAGCCTTTTTTGGGGGAAAATTGAGGAAAAAAGGGAATTTCAAATCCTGAATTTCGTTTTTGGGGGAAATTTTGGGAAAAAGGGGCTCCCACAAAGGAGTTTTTGGGGGGATTTTTGGGCATTTTTTGGGGACTTTTATCACTTTAATGCCATTTTTTGACTCATTTTAAACACTTTAATGCCATTTTTAATCATTTTAATGCAATTTTTGGTCATTTTAATGCCATTTTTGACTCATTTAAGACATTTTTCTGTAACTTTTGCTCATTTTAATGTCACTTTTATTCATCTTAATGCCACTTTTGACCCTTTTAAGGCACTTTAATGTCACTTTTGGTCACTTTAATGCCATTTTTTTGTCACTTTTTGTCACTTTAATGCCATTTTTGGTCATTTTAATGCCATTTTTGATCACTTTAATGCCATTTTTTGTCACTTTATTGCCATTTTTTGTCACTTTAATGCCATTTTTGGTCACTTTAATGCCATTTTTGATCACTTTAATTCCATTTTTTGTCACTTTTGGTCACTTTAATGCCATTTTTTCCCCATTTCAGACACTTTCATGTAACTTTTCCTCCATTTCCTGTAACTTTGCCTCCTTGCACCCCAATTTTGGGTCATTTTCACTCCATTTGGGACATTTTCACTCAATTTTGACCATTTTCACTCAGTTTTGACCATTTTCACTCAGTTTTGGGTCATTTTCACTCAATTTTGACCATTTTCACTCAGTTTTGACCATTTTCACTCCATTTTGGGTCATTTTCACTCAATTTTGGGTCATTTTCCCTCAGTTTTGGGTCCGTTTTAGGTGCATTTCTCTCCATTTTGGGTCGGTTTCTTTCAATTTTGGGCCACTTTGATTTTTGGGTGGTTTCAAGTGGATTTCTCTCCATTTTGGTCCGTTTCTCTCCATTTCGGGTCCGTTTCTCTCATTTTTGGGTCATTTTCTCTCCATTTTGTGTCCGTTTCTCTCCATTTTGGGTCCGTTTCACTCCGTTTTGGGTCATTTTCTCTCCTTTTTGCGTGGTTTCAGGTCAATTTTGGGTGGATTTCTCTCCTTTTTGGTGGTTTCAGGTCAGTTTCTCTCATTTTTGGGTCCGTTTCTCTCCGTTTTGGGTCATTTTCTCTCCTTTTTGGGTGGTTTCAGGTCAATTTTGGGTCCATTTCTCTCCATTTCGGGTCGGTTTCTCTCAGTTTCGGGTCGATTTCTCTCATTTTTGGGTCATTTTCTCTCATTTTTAGGTCCATTTCTCTCCATTTCAGGCCATTTTCTCTCTGTTTCAGGTCCGTTTCACTCCTTTTTGGGTCTGTTTCATTCAGTTTTGGGTGAATTTCTCTCATTTTTGGGTCATTTTCTCTCCATTTCAGGCTGTTTTCTCTCATTTCGGGTCCATTTCACTCCGTTTTGGGTGGTTTCAGGTCAGTTTTGGGTCATTTTCTCTCCATTTCAGGCCGTTTTCTCTCATTTTGGGTCCGTTTTCTCTCCATTTTGAGTGGATTTCTCTCCATTTTGGGTCAGTTTCTCTCATTTTTGGGTGGTTTCAGGCCATTTTCTCTCCGTTTCGGTCCATTTCTCTCCGTTTTGGGTGGATTTCTCTCCATTTCGGGTCCATTTCACTCATTTTTGGGTGGATTTCTCTCCATTTCAGGTCATTTTCTCTCCGTTTCGGGTCCGTTTCTCTCCATTTTGGGTCCGTTTCTCTCTGTTTTGGGTCATTTTCTCTCAGTTTTGGGTGGTTTCAGGCCGTTTTCTCTCCATTTTGGGTCAGTTTCTCTCATTTTTGGGTGGTTTCAGGTCAGTTTTGGGTCATTTTCTCTCCATTTTGGGTCCGTTTCTCTCCTTTTCAGGTCCATTTCAGGTCATTTTTCTCTCCTTTTTGGGTGGTTTCAGGTCAATTTTGGGTCATTTTCTCTCCATTTCGGGTCATTTTCTCTCATTTTTAGGTCCATTTCTCTCCATTTTGGGTCCGTTTCTCTCCGTTTCGGGTCCGTTTCACTCTGTTTTGGGTCATTTTCTCTCCATTTTGGGTCATTTTCTCTCATTTTTGGGTCATTTTCTCTCCGTTTTGGGTGGTTTCAGGTCAATTTTGGGTCCATTTCTCTCTGTTTCGAGTCCATTTCACTCCATTTCAGGGTCCATTTCTCTCATTTTCGGTGGATTTCTGTCATTTTTGGGTCATTTTCTCTCCATTTCAGGCCGTTTTCTCTCATTTTGGGTCCGTTTCACTCCGTTTTGGGTCATTTTTTCTCATTTTTGGGTGGTTTCAGGCCATTTTCTCTATGTTTTGGGTCATTTTCTCTCCATTTTGGGTGGATTTCTCTCATTTTTGGGTCATTTTCTCTCCATTTTGGGTCATTTTCTCTCATTTTTGGGTCATTTTCTCTCCATTTCAGGCCATTTTCTCTCCATTTCAGATCAGTTTCTCTCATTTCGGTCCGTTTCTCTCCGTTTTGGGTCATTTTCTCTCATTTTTGGGTGGTTTCAGGCCATTTTCTCTCCGTTTCGGGTCCATTTCACTCTGTTTTGGGTCCGTTTCATTCAGTTTTGGTGAATTTCTCTCTATTTTGGGTCATTTTCTCTCCATTTCAGGCCGTTTCTCTCATTTCGGGTCCGTTTCTCTCCGTTTTGGGTCATTTTTTCTCATTTTTGGGTGGTTTCAGGCCATTTTCTCTATGTTTTGGGTCATTTTCTCTCATTTTTGGGTGGTTTCAGGCCGTTTTCTCTCATTTTGGGTCCGTTTCACTCCGTTTTGGTGCTGACTCTCTGCTTCTCCCAGCCCCTCAGGTTGAGCCCCAGCAGCGCCAGGTTAACCCCGTAGGTGCTGAGGCACACCAGGCACAGGTCCCCGAGGCCGAAGAGCAGAACCGCCCCGAGCCACAGCGACGCCAGCAGCCGAGGCCACCGAGGTCCCCAACAGCGCCACCCGCGGCCGCGCGGCCATGACAGGGACCTGGGGGAGGGATGGGGTCACACAGGGGTCACACAGGGGTCACACAGGGGTCACCGAGGTCCCCAACAGCGCCACCGCGGCCGCGCGGCCATGACAGGGACCTGGGGGAGGGATGGGGTCACACAGGGGTCACTGAGGGGTCACCAAGGGGTCACCATGGGGTCACCGAGGTCCCCAACAGCGCCACCGCGGCCACGCGGCCCTGACAGGGACCTGGGGGAGGGATGGGGGCACTGAGGGGTCACACAGGGGTCACCATGGGGTCACACAAGGGGGAGCCAAAGGGGTACCAGAGGGGTCACTAAAATGTCACTAAAATGTCACTAAAGGGTCACCAAAATGTCACTAAAATGTCACCAAAGGGTCACCGAGGGGGCACCAAAGGGGGAGCCAAGGGGGCACCAAAATGTCACTAAAATGTCAACAAGGGGTCACCAAAGGGTCACCAAAATGTCACTAAAATATCACTAAAATGTCAACAAGGGGGCACCAAAATGTTACTAAAATGCCACCAAAATGTCACTAAGGGGGCACCAAAGGGTCACCAAAATGTCACTAAAATGTCACTAAAATGTCACCAAAGGGGTCACTAAAATGTCACTAAAATGTCATTAAAATGTCACTAAAATGTCACCAAAATGTCACCAAATGTCACTAAAATGTCACTAAAATGTCAACAAGGGGTCACCAAAATGTCACCAAAATGTCACTAAAATGTCACCAAGGGGTCACCAAAATGTCACTAAAATGTCAACAAGGGGGCATCAAAATGTCACTAAAATGTCAACAAAATGTCACTAAAATGTCACCAAAATGTCACCAAAATGTCACTAAAATGTCACTAAAGGGGCACCAAAATGTCACTAAAATGTTACTAAAATGTCACTAAAGGGTCACTAAAATGTCACTAAAATGTCACTAAAATGTCACTAAAATGTCAACAAGGGGTCACCAAAATGTTACTAAAATGTCACTAAAGGGGCACCAAAATGTCACTAAAATGTCACCAAAATGTCACTAAAGGGGCACCAAAATGTCACTAAAATGTCACCAAAATGTCACTAAATGTCACTAAAATGTCACCAAAGGGGTCACCGAGGTCCCCAACAGCGCCACCGCAGCCACACGGCCCTGACAGGGACCTGGGGGAGGGATGGGGTCACTGAAGGGTCACCATGGGGTCACACAGGGGTCACACAGGGGTCACACAGGGGTCACCGAGGTCCCCAACAGCGCCACCGCGGCCACGCGGCCATGACAGGGACCTGGGGGAGGGATGGGGTCACTGAGGGGTCACACAGGGGTTACCATGGGGGCACCAAAGGGGTCACCAAAATGTCACTAAAATGTCAACAAGGGGGCGCCAAAAGGGTCACCAAGGGGTCACCAAAGGGGGAGCCAAAATGTCATTGAGGGGTCACTAAAATGTCACTAAAAGGTCACTGAGGGGTCAGCAAAATGTCACCAAAATGTCACTAAAATATCATCCAAGGGGGCGCTAAGGGGTCACCAAGGGGACACCAAAATGTCACCAAAATGTCACCATGGGTCACTGAAGGGTCACCAAAATGTCACTAAAATGTTACTAAAATGTCACTAAAGGGTCACTAAAATGTCACTAAAGGGTCACTAAAATGTCACTAAAATGTCAACAAGGGGGCACCAAAATGTCACTAAAATGTCACCAAAAGGTCACTAAAATGTCACTAAAGGGGCACCAAAATGTCACTAAAATGTCTCTAAAATGTCACCAAAGGGTCACTAAAATGTCACCAAAATGTCAACAAGGGGTCACCAAAATGTTACTAAAATGTCACTAAAGGGGCACCAAAATGTCACTAAAATGTCACTAAAATGTCACCAAAATGTCACTAAAATGTCTCTAAAATGTCAACAAGGGGTCACCAAAGGGGTCATCAAAGGGTCACCAAAGGGGGATCCAAGGGGGCAGCAAAATGTCACCAAAGGGGGCACCAAAATGTCACTAAAATGTCACCGAAATGTCACTAAAATGTCAACAAGGGGGCACCAAAATGTCACTAAAATGTCACTAAAATGTCACTAAAATGTCAACAAGGGGGCACCAAAATGTCACTAAAATGTCACTAAAATGTCACTAAAATGTCAACAAGGGGGCACCAAAATGTCACTGAAATGTCACTAAAATGTCACCAAAGGGGTCACCGAGGTCCCCAACAGCGCCACCGCGGCCACGCGGCCATGACAGGGACCTGGGGGAGGGATGGGGTCACCGTGGGGTCACACAGGGGTCACCGAGGGGTCACCGAGGTCCCCAACAGCGCCACCGCGGCCACACGGCCATGACAGGGACCTGGGGGAGGGATGGGGTCACTGAAGGGTCACTATGGGGTCACCATGGGGTCACACAGGGGTCAGCGAGGGGGAGCCAAAGGGGGAGCCAAGGGGGCAGCAAAATGTCACCAAAGGGGTCACCAAAATGTCACTAAAATGTCACTAAAGGGTCACTAAAATGTCACTAAAATGTCACCAAAGGGGTCATCAAAGGGGTCATTGAGGGGTCACCAAAATGTCACTAAAATGTCACTAAAGGGTCACTAAAATGTCACTAAAATGTCACTAAAATGTCAACAAGGGGGCACCAAAATGTCACTAAAATGTCACCAAAATGTCACCATGGGGTCACTGAAGGGTCACCAAAATGTCACCAAAATGTCACCAAGGGGTCACCGAGAGGTCACCAGTGTCCCCACCTCATTCCCAGCACCCCCAGTGTGTCCCCAGCTCATTCCCAGTGTCCCCAGTTTGTCCCCAGTGTCCCCAAAGTGTTCCCAGTTTGTCCCTCCCAGTCCATCCCAGTCCCTCCCAGTCCATCCCAGTCCCTCCCAATCCCCCCCCAGTCCCTCCCAATCCCCCCCCAATCCCCTCCCAGTCCCCCCCAGTCTCCCCCAATCCCCTCCCAGTCCCCCCCAGTGCCCCAGCCCCTGATTACCCAGCAGCCCCTGCAGCAGGTAGAAGAGCAGCCCGATGGCGCCGTTGGGGACGTTCAGGGCGCTGTCCCCGCCCAGCACCGGCTCCACCAGCCCCAGGCCACGCCCCCACCTGGAAAAGGGGCGTGGCAACAATGGGACACGCCCACATACAGTTAGACACACCCCCATGCCCATATATGGTGTGTGCAGGTGGATAAACCACGCCCATTATTCTTGTTAAGCCACGCCCCCAGATTGCGTTGATGCTTTGCTGCTCTAAGCCACGCCCACTTAGTGAAGCCACACCCAATCCCCCATCCTCATGTCCATATATGGACATAATGAGGTTAAACCACGCCCCTGTATCCATATATGGTCACAGGTAGGTTAAGCCACACCCCCATACCCATATATGGGCCTAGAGTGGCCACACCCACATATGGCAACAAGCAGAAGCCACGCCCTCGTAGCCATATATGGAAATACCCAAGCCACGCCCTCACACCCATATATGGAAACACCCAAGCCACGCCCTCCTGCCCATATATGGAAACACCCAAGCCACGCCCTCACACCCATATATGGAAACACCCAAGCCACGCCCTCACACCATCTCCCGCCATTTTAAGCCCCGCCCCTTTCCCCTCACAACCCCGCCCCTCTCCCCTCACAAGCCCCGCCCACAGCACCCTTTAGCGGCCCGCCCTTCCCCTCACCCCATTGGCTGCTGCCTCACACAAGTCCCGCCCACTCCCATTCCCCGCCCACAGCGCCCTTTAGCGGCCCACCCTTCCCCTCACCCCATTGGCTGCCGCCTCACGTAAGCCCCGCCCACAGCGCCCCCTAGCGGCCCGCCCTTCCCCTCACCCCATTGGCTGCCTCCTCACGCAAACCCCGCCCACACCCGTTCCCGCCCTCCCCCTCCCGTTCTTCCCGGGCCGTTCCCGGTGCTTTTACCGGGAGGAGAACACCCGGGTGCAGGACACGGAGGGCCCCAGGTCGCAGGCGGCCCGGTAGGACGGGTCCTTCGCCGCCTGGTGCTCCACATGCAGCGCGTACACCGACAGCGCCGCGCCCGCCACGCACAGCACCGCCCGCAGCACCCCCGCCATCGTTCAACCCCGATTGGGCGGCGCCGCTGCCACTCCCACCTCCCCTCTCCGCTGATTGGCCGGCAGCGGTAAAGCCCCGCCTTGCTTCCGGTTTGGCGGCGGGGGATGATGGGAGATGTAGTTCCTCGCTCTTGCGCATGCGCGGTGGCGTGAGGGGGAAGGAAAAGCGCGAATAAAAAATGGCGGGAGCGCGGCCAAGATGGCGGCCGGGAGCTGAGTGAGGGCTCGGGCTCGGCCCCGCCGCTCCGGAACCCCCCGGAGGCGCTGGGGGAAGGCCGGGGGTCGGTGAGTGAGCCCCGGAGGGGTCGCGGGGGTGGCGGGGACGGGAGGGAATTGATGGGGAGGGGTCGCGGTGACGTCACGGGGCAAGATGGCGGCGGCGGCGTGAGGGGGGGGTGAGGGAAGGGGAGGAGGGAAATGGAGGGAGATTCCTTCAGGGAGAGAAATAAAACACTGGGAGCAAACTGGGAGCACTGGGGACCCCTCACGGATCAAACTGGGAGCACTGGGATCAAACTGGGAGCACTGGGGACCCCTCAGGGATCAAACTGGGAGCACTGGGATCAAACTGGGAGCACTGGGGACCCCTCAGGGATCAAACTGGGAGCACTGGGATCAAACTGGGAGCACTGGGGACCCCTCAGGGATCAAACTGGGAGCAAACTGGGAGCACTGGGATCAAACTGGGAGCACTGGGGACCCCTCATGGATCAAACTGGGAGCACTGGGATCAAACTGGGAGCACCTGGAACCCCCTCAGGGATCAAACTGGGAGCACTGGGAGCAAACTGGGAGCACTGGGGACCCCTCAGGGATCAAACTGGGAGCACTGGGATCAAACTGGGAGCACTGGGAGCAAACTGGGAGCACCTGGAACCCCTCAGGGATCAAACTGGGAGCACTGGGATCAAACTGGGAGCACTGGGGACCCCTCATGGATCAAACTGGGAGCACTGGGAGCAAACTGGGAGCACTGGGGACCCCTCACGGATCAAACTGGGAGCACTGGGGACCCCTCATGGATCAAACTGGGAGCACTGGGAGCAAACTCGCATTCTTCCATCCCGATTTTCCCTTCAAAATCTGAAATTTTTCTCTTTTTTTTCCCTCTTATTTCCTTTTTTCTTCTCCATTTTCCCCCCAAATCCTCGATTTTCCCCAAATTTCCTCATTTTTTCCCCAAATTTCCCCATTTTTCCCTATTTTATCCCCCAAATCCTCAAATTTTCTCCCCAAACCCCAAATTTTCCCCCAAATTTTCTACCCCAAATCCTAAATTCCCCCGCCTTTTCCCCCTCATACTCCCAAATTTCCCCAATTTTTCCCCCAATTTCCCCCCTAAATTCCCAATTTTCCCCCCAATTTTCCCCCGAATTTTTCCCGAATTTCCCCCCTAAATTCCCCTTTTTTCCCAATTTTCTCTCAAATTTTCCCCAATTTTCCTCCCAAATTTTCCCAATTTTTCCCCCAATTTCCCTCCTAAATTCCCCATTTTCCCCCCCAAATTTCCCCAATTTTTTCAAAAATTTTCCTTAAAATTTTCCCAATTTCCCCCCTAAATTCCCCCTTTTTTCCCAATTTTCTCCCAAATTTCCCTTATTTTCCCCCCAAAATTTCCCCAATTTTTCCCCAATTCCCCCGCCTAAATTCCCCATTTTTTTCCCAATTTTCCCCCCAATTTTTTCCCCAATCTCCCACATAAATTCCCCATTTATTTCCCAATTTCCCCTCAATCTCCCCCCTAAATTCCCCTTTTTTTTCCAATTTCTCCCCAAATTTTGCCCCCCAATTTTCCCCCATTTTTCCCCAATCTCCCCGCCTAAATTCCCCAATTTTCCCCCAATTTTCCCCCCAATTTTTTCCCCAATCTCCCACCTAAATTCCCCATTTTTTCCCAATTTCCCCTCAATCTCCCTCCTAAATTCCCCTTTTTTTCCCAATTTTTCCCCAAATTTTCCCAATTTTTTCCCCAATTTCCCCCCCAAAATTCCCAATTTTTCCCCCAATTTTTCCCCCAATTTTCCCCAATTTTTCCCCAATTTCCCCCCTAAATTTCCTCATTTTTCCCCAATTTTCCCCCCAATTTTCCCCCAATTTTCCCCCAATTTTCCCCAATTTCCCCCCTAAATTTCCTCATTTTTCCCCAATTTTTCCCCAAATTTCCCCCAATTTTTCTCTCAAATTTCCCCAATTTTCCCCCAATTTTCCTCCTAAATTCCCCATTTTTTTTCCCAATTTTCCCCAATTTTTCCCCAATTTCCCCCAAAAATTCCCTATTTTTCCCAATTTTTCCCCCAATTTTCCCCCCAATTTTTCCCCAATTTCCCCCTAAATTCCCCATTTTTTCCCCAAATTTCCCCCAATTTTTCCCCAAATTTCCCCCAATTTTTCCCCAAAATTTTCCCCAATTTTTCCCCGATTTTCCCCCTAAATTCCCCATTTTTCCCCCAATTTTCCCCCAATTTTCCCCCATTTTTCCCCCAATTTTCCCCCACCCCCCCAGCCCCCCATGTCCACCCCCCACCCCTCCCCCCCCTCCCCCCTCCCCCCCTCCCTCCACACCCTCTCCCTCACCCCTCCCCCCAAATCCCCCCCCAAATCCCCCCAAAAACCCCAAACCTCCCCGGAAAAAGCCCCAAAATCCCCGGATTTCCCCCCAAACCCCCCTGAGGACGAGGAAGAGGAGGAAGAGGAGGAAGAAGAGGATGAGGACTGGGGGGTTCCCTGGAGCGAGGAGGAGGAGGAAGGAGCCGAACCCCGCGGGGGTTGGACCCCGCGGCCCCAGGAGATTCGGGAGCTTTTCGAGGCCATCGCCCGCGCCGGGACCCTCCCGCTCCGGAACGTTCCGTTCCCGCGCCGCCAGCCCACCCCGGAGCCCCCCAGCCTGCCCGAGCCCGGCGCCGACACCGCCGGCAGCCCCGGCCACCAAAACCACGAGGAAAAGTAAAATCTGGGCGGAAAAATGGGGATTTTGGGGAAAAAATTGGGGTTTTGGGGGGAAAAATTGGGGAATTTTGGGTGGTTTTGGGGCCATTTTAGGGGGATTTTGGGGCCATTTCAGAGGGAAAATTGAGGGTTTGGGATGGATTTAGGAATGTTTAGGATGGATTTGGGAAGGTTTGGGATGGATTTAGGAAGGTTTGGGATGCATTTTGGAAGGTTTAGGATGGGTTTAGGAAGGTTTGAGATGGATTTGGGAAGGTTTGGGATGGATTTTGGATGGGTTTGGGTTGGATTTAGGATGGATTTTGGGGGATTTGAGGTGGATTTAGGAAGGTTTGGAGTGGATTTAGGAAGGTTTAGGATGGATTTAGGAAGGTTTGGGATGGATTTAGGAAGGTTTGGGGTGGATTTGGGAAGGTTTGGGATGGATTTAGGATGGATTTGGGAAGGTTTAGGATGGATTTAAGCAGGTTTGGGATGGATTTAGGAAGGTTTAGGATGGATTTAGGAAGGATTTGGGAAGGTTTAGGATGGATTAGGATGGATTTAGGAAGGATTTAAGGTGATTTAGGATGGGTTTAGGAAGGTTTAGGATGGGTTTGGGCCGGTCTGGGGCAGGTTTGGGGTGGATTTGGGGCCATTTGGGTGCTTTGGGGAAGGTTTGGGCCCCTCCCGCTCCGGAACGTTCCGTTCCCGCGCCGCCAGCCCACCCCGGAGCCCCCCAGCCTGCCCGAGCCCGGCGCCGACACCGCCGGCAGCCCCAGCCACCAAAACCACGAGGAAAAGTAAAATCTGGGTGGAAAAAGGGGGATTTGGGGGGTTTTGGGGATTTTTTCCGGATTTTTTGGGTGGTTTTGGGGCCGTTTTTGGGCGATTTTGGGGCCGTTTCAGGGGGAAAATTGAGGGTTTGGGATGGATTTAGGAAGGTTTGGGATGGATGTAGGAATGTTTAAGATGGATTTAGGATGGATTTTGGAAGGTTTGGGATGGATTTAGGAAGGTTTGGGTTTCATTTAGGATGGATTTAGGAAGGTTTGGGGTGGATTTGGGAAGATTTAGGATGGATTTGGGGTGGATTTAGGATGGATTTTGGGGGATTTGGGGCACATTTTAGGAAGGTTTGGGGTGGATTTAGGGATGTTTAGGATGGATTTGGGTTGGATTTAGGAAGATTTAGGAAGGTTTAGGATGGATTTCGGAAGATTTAGGAAGGTTTGGGATGTATTTAGGAAGGTTTAGGATGGATTGAAGCAGGTTTGGGATGGATTTAGGAAGGTTTAGGATGGATTTAGGAAGGTTTAGGATGGATTTGGGAAGGTTTAGGATGGATTTGGGCAGGTTTGGGATGGATTTAGGAAGGTTTGGGATGGATTTAGGAAGGTTTAGGATGATTTAGGATGGATTTTGGGGGATTTAGGATCGATTTGGGATGGATTTAGGCTGGTTTAGGATGGATTTAGGAAGGTTTGGGGTGGATTTAGGAAGGTTTAGGATGGATTTAGGAAGGTTTAGGATGGATTTAGGGAGGTTTAGGGGTGGATTTAGGAGGGTTTAGGATGGATTTAGGAAGGTTTGGGGGAATTTGGGATGGATTTAGGAAGGTTTGGGATGGATTTTGGGGTGGATTTCAGAAGGTTTGGGATGGATTTAAGAAGGTTTAGGATGGATTTAGGAAGGTTTGGGATGGATTTAGGAAGGTTTAGGATGGATTTAGGAAGGTTTAGGATGATTTAGGATGGATTTTGGGGGATTCAGGATCGATTTGGGATGGATTTAGGCCGGTTTAGGATGGTTTTAGGATGGATTTTAGAGGATTTTGGGGTTATTTAGAGTGAATTTGCGAAGTTTTGTTTCAAATTTTGTGGGATATTTGTAGGATTTTGCTGCAGCTCCAGGACAATTTTGTACCTAATCCTCAATTTGGGTTCAATTCCTGCAAATTCCGCATTTTTCAAGCCCCAAATCCCCAAAATTCAACACGAAACCCCCCAAAATACAACCCAAAACCCCCAAAATTCAACCCCAAACCCCCAAAATTCACCCCAAAACCCCCAAATTTCCCCTATTTACAACCCCAAAAACCCCAAAAGGGATTTTTGCCCAATCCCAAGGAATTTTAACCCAAATTTTCCCATTTTTAGGCCTCCTCCTCCCACGGAATTCGATTTTGACGACGAGCCCCTCCCCCCCAACCCCGCCCTCATCGACCGGCGCCGAACCCCGGGTACCAAAAACCCCAAATTTGGGGCGAATTCCGGGGATTTTGGGGTTTTGGGGGGGAATTTGGGGATTTTTGGGGTGGTTTTGGGGGAGAATTTTGGGGAGATTTTGGGTGATTTTGGGGGGTTTTTTTGAGAAATTTTGAGGGTTTTGGGGCGATTTTGGTTGAGTTTTGGGGGCAATTTTTGGGGAAATTTTGGGTATTTTGGGTTTTTTGGGGGGGATTTTTGGTGGGGATTTTTGGGGGATTTTTAGGGGAAATTTTGGGGGTTTTGGGTGAATTTTGGGGGTAATTTTCAGTGGTTTTGAGGTGAATTTTGGGGTTTTTCGGGGTTTTTGGGGGTGGTTTTAGGGTATTTTAGGGGATTTGGGGGTCTTTTGGGGGGATTTTTGGGGGATTTTTTGGGGGATTTTTGGGGACTTTTTAGGGGGAATTTTTGGGGGATTTTCAGTGGTTTGAGGTGAATTTTGGGGTTTTTTTGGGTGATTTTGAGGTTTTTTTGGGGCAATTTTGGTCAAGTTTTAGGGGATTTTGGGGCAATTTTTTGGGGAAATTTTGGGGGTTTTTTTGGGGTGGTTTTAGGGTATTTTAGGGGGATTTTGGGTCTTTTTGGGGGGATTTTTTGGGTGAATTTTTGGGGCCATTTTGGGGTAGTTCTGAGGAGATTTTTGGGGCAATTTTGAGGCAATTTTTTTGGTGAATTTTGGGGGGCAATTCTGAGCTGATTTTGGGGCGATTTTTTTTGGTGATTTTTGGGGCAATTTTGGGCCGATTTTTGCTTTTTCCCCAGCGATTTTTGAGGCGATTTTTTGCCCGTTCCAACAGCGATTTCCGGCTGATTTCGGGGGTCGATTGGAGACCTCCCAAAAGTGCCCAAATTCCTGAATTTCTCCCCAAATTCCCTCTCCAGGGCCCCCGAGCCGCGGGGCAGAAGCGCGAGGGCGAGGCTGGACAAGGTCCTGCAGGACATGAAACGGCACAAAAAACTCGAGGAGCAAATCCTGAGAACCGGCCGGGACCTGTTCCCCCCCGAGGGCCCCCGAGAGCCCAAACGGCCCCCGGGGCTCTTCCTCAGACACAGGAAATTCTGAACATTAAAAAAAATCCAAATTCAGCAGCTTCTGGTCTGGTTTTGGGGCGATTTTGGGGGATTTTGGGTGATTTTGGGTGATTTTTGGGGTTTTTATTTTGATTTTTTGGGTTTTTATTTTGATTTTTTGGGTGATTTTTGGGTGATTTTACGTTGATTTTTGGGGTTTTTATTTTGATTTTTTGGGTGATTTTTGAGTGATTTTATGTTGATTTTTGGGGTGTTTATTTTTGATTTTTTGGGTGTGATTTTTATGGTGATTTTTGGGTGATTTTAGAGATTTTTATGGTGATTTTTGGGGGGATTATTTGGAGATTTTGGGGGATTTTTGGTGATTTTTGGGATTTTTTTTTGGTGATTTTTGGGATTTTTACATTGATTTTTGGGGGGATTTTGAGGATTTTTAGTGAATTTTTGGGTGATTTTTTGGGGATTTTTATGCCAATTTTTGGGTGATTTTTGGGATTTTTATGTGATTTTTGGGGTGATTTTTGGTGTGATTTTCGGCATTTTTATGGTGAATTTTTTGGGGATTTTTGGGTGATTTTTATGGTGATTTTTGGGTGACTTTTGAGTGATTTTTGGCATTTTTTATGGTGATTTTTTTGGTGATTTTTGGGATTTTTACGTTGATTTTTGCGCCATTTTTACATTGATTTTTGGGTGATTTTTGGGCTGATTTTTGGGGTGATTTTAGGGATTTTCACCACAATTTTTTGGGCTGTTTTTGGGCATTTTTTGGCTGTGATTTTTGGGGCTGATTTTGGGCATTTTCCCAGGACATGAAACGGCACAAGAAACTCGAGGAGCAAATCCTGAGAACCGGCCGGGACCTGTTCCCCCCCGAGGGCCCCGAGAGCCCCAAACGGCCCCCGGGGCTCTTCCTCAGACACAGGAAATTCTGAGCATTAAAAAATGCAGAAAATTGGCAGTGGCTGGTCTGGTTTTGGGGGATTTTGGGGGATTTTTGGGTGATTTTTGGGTGATTTTTGGGTGATTTTTGGGGATTTTACGTTGATTTTTGGGGTTTTTATTTTGATTTTTTGGGTGATTTTTGGGGTTTTTATTTTGATTTTTAGGGTGATTTTTGGGTGATTTTAGAGATTTTATGGTGATTTTTGGGGGGATTTTTTTGGGATTTTTGAGAATTTTTTGGAGATTTTTGGGAATTTTTTGGTGATTTTTTGGGTGATTTTTGGGTGATTTTTGGGATTTTTACGGTGATTTTTGGGGGGGATTTTGAGGATTTTTAGTGAATTTTTTGGGCAATTTTTGAGTTATTTTGGGGGATGTTTTGGGGAATTTTTTGCCAATTTTTGGGTGATTTTTGGGATTTTTACGTTGATTTTTGAGCCATTTTTACATTGATTTTTGGGTGATTTTTGGGATTTTATGTTGATTTTTGGGTGATTTTTCGGTGATTTTATGGTGATTTTTGGGTGATTTTTGTGATTTTTACGTTAATTTTGCGCCATTTTTGCATTGATTTTTGGGTGATTTTACGGATTTTTTTAGGGTGATTTTTGGGGTGATTTTGCGGGATTTTCACCACAATTTTTTGGCTGATTTTGGTTACTTTTGGGTGATTTTTGGGGCTGATTTTGGGCATTTTCCCAGGACATGAAACGGCACAAGAAACTCGAGGAGCAAATCCTGAGAAGCGGCCGGGACCTGTTCCCCCCCGAGGGCCCCGAGAGCCCCAAACGGCCCCCGGGGCTCTTCCTCAGACACAGGAAATTCTGAACATTAAAAAATGCAGAAAATTGGCAGTGGCTGGTGTGATTTTGGGGGCATTTTGGGGGATTTTATGTTGACTTTTGGGGGTTTTATTTTGATTTTTTGGGTGATTTTACGTTGATTTTTGGGGATTTTATTTTGATTTTTTGGGTGATTTTTGAGTGATTTTATGTTGATTTTCGGGGTTTTTATTTTGATTTTTTGGGTGATTTTTTCATTGATTTTTGGGAATTTTTTGGAGATTTTTGGGAATTTTTTGGTGATTTTTGGGAATTTTTTCAGTGATTTTTGGGGGGATTTTGAGGATTTTTAGTGAAATTTTTGGGTGATTTTTTGGGGATTTTTATGCCAATTTTGGGGTGATTTTTGGGATTTTTATGTTGATTTTTGGGGTGATTTTTGGGTGATTTTCGGCATTTTTATGGTGATTTTTTGGGGGATTTTTGGGGGATTTTATGTTGATTTTTGGGTGATTTTTGAGTGATTTTTTGGATTTTTATGGTGATTTTTTGGATGATTTTTGGCATTTTGATGATTATTTTTGCGCCATTTTTCCATTGATTTTTGGGTTATTTTATGGTGATTTTTGGGGTGATTTTGCAGGATTTTTCCACAATTTTTTGGGCTGTTTTTGGTTACTTTTGGGTGATTTTTGGGGCTGATTTTGGGCATTTTCCCAGGACATGAAACGGCACAAAAAACTCGAGGAGCAAATCCTGAGAAGCGGCCGGGACCTGTTCCCCCCCGAGGGCCCCGAGAGCCCCAAACGGCCCCCGGGGCTCTTCCTCAGACACAGGAAATTCTGAACATTAAAAAAAATCCAAATTCAGCAGCTTCTGGTCTGGTTTTGGGGCGATTTTGGGTGATTTTTGGGTGATTTTATGTTGATTTTTGGGGTTTTTATTTTGATTTTTTGGGTGATTTTTGAGTGATTTTATGTTGATTTTCGGGGTTTTTATTTTGATTTTTTGGGTGATTTTTTCATTGATTTTTGGGAATTTTTTGGAGATTTTTGGGAATTTTTTGGTGATTTTTGGGAATTTTTTGGTGATTTTTGGGAATTTTTTCAGTGATTTTTGGGGGGATTTTGAGGATTTTTAGTGAAATTTTTGGGTGATTTTTTGGGGATTTTTATGCCAATTTTTGGGTGATTTTTGGGATTTTTATGTTGATTTTTGGGGTGATTTTTGGGTGATTTTCGGCATTTTTATGGTGATTTTTTGGGTGATTTTTGGGGGATTTTATGTTGATTTTTGGGCGATTTTTGGGATTTTTTTGTTGGTTTTTTGCATTTTTACGTTGATTTTTGAGCCATTTTTGCATTGATTTTTGGGTGATTTTAGGGATTTTTATGTTGATTTTTGGTGTGATTTTTGGCTGATTTTTGAGTGATTTTTGGCATTTTTATGTTGATTTTTTGGGTGATTTTTGGGATTTTTACGTTGATTTTTGCGCCATTTTTGCATTGATTTTTGGGTGATTTTACCGATTTTTGGGGTGATTTTTGGGGTGATTTTAGGGATTTTCACCACAATTTTTTGGGCTGTTTTTGGTTACTTTTGGGTGATTTTTGGGGCTGATTTTGGGCATTTTCCCAGGACATGAAACGGCACAAAAAACTCGAGGAGCAAATCCTGAGAAGCGGCCGGGACCTGTTCCCCCCCGAGGGCCCCGAGAGCCCCAAACGGCCCCCGGGGCTCTTCCTCAGACACAGGAAATTCTGAACATTAAAAAAAATCCAAATTCAGCAGCTTCTGGTCTGGTTTTGGGGCGATTTTGGGTGATTTTTGGGTGATTTTTGGGGTTTTTATTTTGATTTTTTGGGTGATTTTTGGGCGATTTTATGTTGATTTTTGGGGTTTTTATTTTGATTTTTTGGGTGATTTTTGGGGTTTTTACATTGATTTTTAGGGTGATTTTTGGGTGATTTTAGAGATTTTATGGTGATTTTTGGGGGGATTTTTTTGGGATTTTTGAGAATTTTTTGGTGATTTTTGGGAATTTTTTGGGTGATTTTTGGGTGATTTTTGGGATTTTTACGGTGATTTTTGGGGGGATTTTGAGGATTTTTAGTGAATTTTTTGGACAATTTTTGAGTTATTTTGGGGGATGTTTTGGGGAATTTTTTGCCAATTTTTGGGTGATTTTTGGGATTTTTACGTTGATTTTTGAGCCATTTTTCCATTGATTTTTGGGTGATTTTTGGGATTTTATGTTGATTTTCGGGTGATTTTTGGGTGATTTTATGGTGATTTTTGGGTGACTTTTGTGATTTTTACGTTGATTTTTGCGCCATTTTTCCATTGATTTTTGGGTTATTTTATGGTGATTTTTGGGGTGATTTTGCAGGATTTTTCCACAATTTTTCGGGCTGATTTTGGTTACTTTTGGGTGATTTTTGGGGCTGATTTTGGGCATTTTCCCAGGACATGAAACGGCACAAAAAACTCGAGGAGCAAATCCTGAGAACCGGCCGGGACCTGTTCCCCCCCGAGGGCCCCGAGAGCCCCAAACGGCCCCCGGGGCTCTTCCTCAGACACAGGAAATTCTGAACATTAAAAAAAATCCAAATTCAGCAGCCTCTGGTCTGGTTTTGGGGTGATTTTGGGGGATTTTTGGGGTTTTTATTTTGATTTTTGGGTGATTTTTGGGTGATTTTTGGGTGATTTTTGGGGTTTTTATTTTGATTTTTTGGGTGATTTTACGTTGATTTTTGGGGATTTTATTTTGATTTTTTGGGTGATTTTTGGGTGATTTTTATGGTGGTTTTAGAGATTTTTATGGTGATTTTTTTCATTGATTCTTGGGAATTTTTTGGAGATTTTTGGGAATTTTTTGGTGATTTTTGGGATTTTTTTTGGTGATTTTTGGGATTTTTACATTGATTTTGGGGGGGATTTTGAGGATTTTTTGTGAATTTTTTGGGCAATTTTGAGTGACTTTTTTGGCATTTTTATATTGATTTTTGGGTGATTTTTGGGATTTTTATGTTGATTTTTGGGGTGATTTTTGGGTGATTTTCGGCATTTTTATGGTGATTTTTTGGGGGATTTTTGGGTGATTTTATGGTGATTTTTGGGTGACTTTTGAGTGATTTTTGGCATTTTCATGTTGATTTTTTGGGTGATTTTTGTGATTTTTACGTTGATTTTTGCGCCATTTTTCCATTGATTTTTGGGTGATTTTTGGGCTGATTTTTGGGCTGATTTTGGGGGATTTTCACCACAATTTTTTGGCTGTTTTTGGTTACTTTTGGGTGATTTTTGGGGCTGATTTTGGGCATTTTCCCAGGACATGAAACGGCACAAGAAACTCGAGGAGCAAATCCTGAGAACCGGCCGGGACCTGTTCCCCCCCGAGGGCC
The DNA here is from genome assembly GCF_051311805.1 of Agelaius phoeniceus. Classification (NCBI taxonomy): domain Eukaryota; kingdom Metazoa; phylum Chordata; class Aves; order Passeriformes; family Icteridae; genus Agelaius; species Agelaius phoeniceus. The sequence goes on along the minus strand of NC_135302.1, from coordinate 886,263 downwards.
CCGAGAGCCCCAAACGGCCCCCGGGGCTCTTCCTCAGACACAGGAAATTCTGAACATTAAAAAATGCAGAAAATTGGCAGTGGCTGGTGTGATTTTGGGGCATTTTAGGCGATTTTTGGGCGATTTTTGGGTGATTTTACATTGATTTTTGGGGATTTTATTTTGATTTTTTGGGTGATTTTTGGGGTTTTTACAGTGATTTTTAGGATGATTTTTGGGTGATTTTAGAGATTTTTATGGTGATTTTGGGGGGATTTTTACATTGATTTTTTGGGAATTTTTTGGAGATTTTTGGGAATTTTTTCGGTGATTTTTGGGAATTTTTTGGTGATTTTTGGGATTTTTTTTGGTGATTTTTGGGATTTTTACATTGATTTTTGGGGGGATTTTGAGGATTTTTAGTAAATTTTTTGGGTAATTTTGGGTGATTTTTTTGCCATTTTTATATTGATTTTTGGGCGATTTTTGGGATTTTTTTGTTGATTTTTTGCATTTTTACGTTGATTTTTGAGCCATTTTTGCATTGATTTTTGGGTGATTTTAGGGATTTTTATGTTGATTTTTGGGGTGATTTTTGGGTGATTTTTGAGTGATTTTTGGCATTTTTTACGGTGATTTTTGGGTGATTTTTGTGATTTTTACGTTGAGTTTTGCACCATTTTTCCAGTGATTTTTGGGTGATTTTATGGTGATTTTCGGGGTGATTTTAGGGGATTTTAACCACAATTTTTTGGGCTGTTTTTGGGGTATTTTGGGTGATTTTTGGGGCTGATTTGGGGCATTTTCCCAGGACATGAAACGGCACAAGAAACTCGAGGAGCAAATCCTGAGAAGCGGCCGGGACCTGTTCCCCCCCGAGGGCCCCGAGAGCCCCAAACGGCCCCCGGGGCTCTTCCTCAGACACAGGAAATTCTGAGCATTAAAAAATGCAGAAAATTGGCAGTGGCTGGTCTGGTTTTGGGGGATTTTGGGGGATTTTTGGGTGATTTTTGGGGGTTTTATTTTGATTTTTTGGGTGATTTTTGGGTGATTTTATGCTGGTTTTAGAGGTTTTTATGGTGATTTTTGGGGGGATTTTTTTGGGATTTTGGGGACTTTTTTGGTGATTTTTGGGGGTTTTTTTGGGTGATTTTTGGGATTTTTACGTTGATTTTGGGGGGATTTTAAGGATTTTTACTGAATTTTTTCGGGAATTTTTGAGTGATTTTGGGTGATTTTTTTGGGATTTTAATGTCAATTTTTGGGTGATTTTTGGCATTTTTAATGTCGATTTTTTGGGTGATGTTTGGTTGATTTTGGGGATTTTTACGTTGATTTTTGAGCCGTTTTTGCATTGATCTTTGGGTGATTTTTGGCATTTTTATGTTGATTTTTTGGGTGACTTTTGGGATTTTTACATTGATTTTTGAGCCATTTTTGCATTGATTTTTATTTTGATTTTTTGGGTGATTTTTATGGTGATTTTTGGGGGATTTTAGAGATTTTTATGGTGATTTTTGGGGTGATTTTTTCATTGAATTTTCATTGATTTTTTCATTGATTTTTTTGGTGATTTTTGGGTGGGTTTTTTTTATGGTGATTTTTGGGATTTTTACATTGATTTTTGGGGGGATTTTGAGGATTTTTAGTGAATTTTTTGGGTAATTTTTGGGTGATTTTTTGGGGATTTTTATGCCAATTTTGGGGTGATTTTTGACATTTTTATGTTTATTTTTGGGTGATTTTTATGTTGAATTTTGAGCCATTTTTGCTTTGATTTTTGGGTGATTTTTGGGGTGATTTTTGGGAATTTTTTTGTTATTTTTGGGATTTTTTTGGTGATTTTTAGGATTTTTACATTGATTCTTGACAGGGATTTTGAGGATTTTTAGTGATTTTTTGAGGCAATTTTTGGGCAATTTTGTGGGATTTTTGGGGGGGATTTTTATGCCAATTTTTGGGTGGTTTTTTCATTGATTTTTGGCATTTTAATGGTGATTTTTTGGGGTGATTTTTGGGTGATTTTGAGGATTTTTATGTTGATTTTTGGGCAACTTCTGAGATCACTTTATGGACCTTTCCAGCGATTTTTGGGGCGATTTTCGACCTTCACCACCAATTTTTACAACAACATTTTAAATTTCCATCCTCATTTTTACAGCACAAATCCCAAACCCGTAAAAACCCCAAAACCCCAAGAATTCCCCCCAAAAAGTCCAAATCCTTCACTCGCTGTCGGAGCTGACGACGCCGCGGAGCCGCGACCAATCCGGGGGGGGGACGGGCGATTTCGGGGGCGATTTTGGGGCATTTTCGGGGTTTTCTCCGCCGGGATCTCGCTGGGGATGGAAATGAAGAGGTTAAAAATTGAGAATTTGGGAAAATTTGGGTAAATTTGGGTTTTTTTTGGGGGGTTTTTTACCAGGTAAAATGTTGGAGGCGTCGAGGGCGGCGAGTTCGGCTTTTTCCTCGCGGCGCCGGCCCAGGCGGCGGCACCGGGCCAGGGAGGGGGCGCCTGGAAAAGGCCAAAATCCACCCAAAATTGGGCCCAAATCCCCAAATTCCAGCAAGTTCCAAGAATTTCCTTAAAATTCCCCGAAATCCCCCCAAAATTCCATCCCCAAAATCTGAAAATTCCACGGAAATTCCCCTTAAAATCCCCAATTCTCCCCTCTGATTTTCCCCCTCAAAACGGCAAATTCCACCCAAAATCCGCCTCAAAATCCCACAATTCCATCAAAATCTAAAAATTCCCAAAAAATCCCAGCAAAATCCCCAAATTCCACTGAAATCCCCTCAAAATCCTGAAATTCCACTCAAAATCACCCTCAAAATCCTGAAATTCCACCCAAAATTCAACCCTAAATCCCAAAATGGACCCAAAATCTCAAATTCCACCAAAATCCCAAAATTTCACCCAAAATTGCACCAAACTCTTCTCAAAATCCCAAAATTCCATCCAAAATCCCAGAAATCTCCCCAAAATTCTTAAAATTTCCCCCAAATCCCACTAAAATTCCAATTTTTCACAATTTTTCCTAAAATTTTCCCCAAAATCCCCCCAAAATTCCAAAATTTCCCCAATTTTCCCCATAATTTCCCCCAAAATTCCCAATTTTCCCCAAAATTCTGTGAATTTTCCCCCAAAATTCCAAATTTTCCTAAAATTCCCCCTAAAATTCCAAATTTTGCCCAATTTTCCCCAAAATTTCCCAAAATTCCCAATTTCCCCCAAAATTATGCAAAATTTCCCCCAAAATTCCAAATTTTCCCCAAAATTCGCCCCAAAATTCCAAATTTTCCCCAAATCCCCCATAATTTCCCCAAAAATTCCAAATTTTTCCCAATTATCCCCAAAATTTCCCCCAAAATTCCAATTTTTTCCCCAAACCCCCCAAAATTTCCCCCAAAAATCCCCAAATCCCCTCACGTACCATCGAGTCCCGCCCCGCGCCGGGCCCATCCCAGCCCCAAAACCCCCTCAAAAACCCCCCAAACCCCTTTAAATCCACCCCAAACCCCCCAAAATCCCACAAAAACAGCACAAAAATCCCCAAAAATCCCAAATTTCCCCCCAAATTTCCCGGATTTCCCCCCAAAATTCCCGGATTTCCCGCAGATCTCGCGGTTACCGCGCAGGCCCAGGTCTCGCAGGGCTCCCCTGAGCGCCTCCAGGACCTCGCGGCGGCTGCGGCACTTCCGGAAGAGGCGTTTGTAGTTGGGGCGCCCCCCGGCGGCGCGGAGGTAGCGCTTCAAGCGCGCCACTTCCGGTGGGTCCTGGGGGCGGGGCTTAGCGTCAGATGGGCGGGGCTTGGTTAAACCACGCCCCCCTCCGAGGGAATTGGCGGGAAACGAGGGAAAATGAGGGAATTTTGAGGGAATTTTGAGGCGATTTGAGCGGGAATTGAGGGGGGCAAGGGTGGGGAAGGGTTTGTGGGGAAATTGGAGGAAATTCAGGGAGTTGGTTTGGATTTTAGCAAATTTATGCAAAATTTCATCAAAATTTAAATGAAATTATCAGGAATTTTATTTTTATTTTATTTTAATATTTATTAATTAATTAGAATTCCATAAAAACCCGCCCAAATGTCTCCCCTTAGAATCCCCCAAAATCCACCCCCAAAAAATCACCAAATTTTCCCCAAATCCCCATAAAAATTTTACCCAAATAGTTTAAAAAATCCGCACAGAATAGTCCAAAATTTTCCCCAAATCCCCATAAAAATTCGACCAAAATCTCCCCCCAAAAAATCCCCAATTTTTCCCCAAATCCCCATAAAAATTCTACTGAAATCTCCCAAAAAATTCTCAAAATTTTCCCCAAATCCCCACAAAAATTCGACCAAAATCTCCCCAAAAAATCCCCAAATTTGTCCCAAATACCCATAAAAATTTTACCAAATAGTCCAAAAAATCCCCACGAAATAGTCCAAAATTTTCCCCAAATCCCCACAAAACTTCCAATAAAATCTCCCCAAAATTCCCCAAATTTGTCCCAAATCCCCACAAAAATTCCAACAAGATCTCCCAAAAAAGTCCTCAAATTTTCCCCAAATCCTCACAAAAATTCGACCAAAATCTCCCCCAAAAAATCCCAAATTTGTCCCAAATCCCCACAAAAATTGCAACAAAATCTCACCAAAAAATCCCCAAATTTGTCCCAAATACCCATAAAAATTTTACCAAAATAGTCCAAAAAATCCCCACAAAATAGTCCAAAATTTTCCCCAAATCCCCATAAAAATTCGACCAAAATCTCCCCCCCAAAAATCCCCAATTTTTCCCCAAATCCCCACAAAAATTCGACCAAAATTTCCCCCAAAAAAATCTCCAAATTTGTCCCAAATCCCCACAAAAATTCGACCAAAATTTCCCCCAAAAATCCCAAATTTGTCCCAAATCCCCACAAAAATTCTATCAAAATCTCCCCCAAAAAATCGCAAAATTTTCCCCAAATCCTCATTAAAATTCGACCAAAATCTCCCCCCAAAAATCCCAAAATTTGTCCCAAATCCCCATAAAAATTCAACCAAAATCTCCCAAAAAAATCCCCAAATTTTCCCTAAAATCCCCACAAAAATTCGACCAAAATCTCCCCAAAATTCCCCAAATTTTCCCCAAATCCCCATAAAAATTCTACCGAAATCTCCCCAAAAAATCCCCAAATTTGTCCCAAATCCCCACAAAAATTCAACCAAAATCTCCCCCCAAATTTTTCCCAAAAACCCCAAAATTCCCCCCCAAAAATTCCCCCCAAAACTTCCAAATTTTTCCAAAATTCCCCCAAAAAATCCAAATTTCCCCCAAATCTTCCCCAAATAATCCCAAAATTTCCCCCCAAATTCCCAATTTTTCCCTCAAAATCCCCCCAATCCCCCAAATTCCCAACAACCCCAAAAATCCCAAATTTTTCCCCCAAAAAACTCCAAAATTTTCCCAAAATCCCCCCAAAAACCCCAAACATTTCCCCAAAAAATCCCAAAATTCCCCCAAAATTTTCCCCAAAATTCCCAATTTTTCTCCAATTTTCCCCTTAAAATTCCCAAAATTTCCCAATTTTCCAAGATTCCCCCCAAAATCTAAAAATTTCCAAAAAATTCCCAAATTTTCCCCCAAAATTTCCAATTTTCCCCCCAAAATTTCCAATTTTTCTCCCCAATTTTTCCCCAAAAAATTAAAAAAAATTTCCCAAATTTCCCCCAATTTTCCCCCAAAATTTCCAAATTTTCTCCCAAAATTTCCAAATTTTCCCGCAATTTTTCCCCCAAAAATTTTAAAAATCCCAAATTTTCCCCCAATTTTCCCCCAAAATTTCCAAATTTTTCCCCAATTTTTTCCCCAATTTTTCCCCAAAAAATTTTAAAAATTCCAAATTTTCCCCCAATTTTCCCCAATTTTTTCCCCAATTTTCCCTAAAAAATTTTTTAAAAAATTCCCAAATTTTCCCCCAATTTTCCCCCAAAATTTCCAAATTTTCCCCCAATTTTTCTCCCCAATTTTCCCCAAAAAATTAAAAAAATTCCAAATTTTCCCCCAATTTTCCCCAATTTTTTCCCCAATTTTCCCTAAAAAATTTTTTAAAAAATTCCCAAATTTTCCCGCAATTTTCCCCAAAATTTCCAAATTTTCCCCCAATTTTTCTCCCGAATTTTCCCCAAAAAAATTTTAAAAATTCCAAATTTTCCCCCAAAAATTCCAAATTTTCCCCCAATTTTTCCCCCCAAAAATTCCAAATTTTCCCCCAATTTTCCCCCCAATTTTCCCCAAAAAATTTTTTAAAAATTCCAAATTTTCCCACCAAAAAAAAACCCCAAAATCCCCCAAAATCCTCCTCCTCCTTGTCCTTCCTCCTCCTCCTCTTCCTCTTCTCCTCCTCTTCCTCCTTTTTTTCCCCTTTTTTCCTTTTTCCGCCCATTTCGCCAACGGCAAATCCTCGGAATCCGAGCCGGAGGAATTTTCCGGAATTTTTGGGGATTTTTTGGGAATTTTTGAGGCTTTTTTGGGATTTTCTTCCTCCTCCTCTTCATCCTCCTCTTCCTCGCTCTCAAATTTGGATTTTTTGGCCGCGTTTTTTGCCGATTTTTGGGGTTTTTTCCCCATTTTTCCTGGTTTTTTCCCATTTTTTCTTTCGTTTTTTCCATCTGAATCTTCCTCTTCTTCCTCCTCTTCCTCCTCCTCTTCCTCCTCATCTTCATCCTCCTCTTCCTCGCTCTCAATTTTGGATTTTTTGGCCCCTTTTTTTATAATTTTTGGGGGTTTTTTCCCATTTTTTCCCAGTTTTTTCCCATTTTTCCCATCCGAATCTTCCTCCTCTTCCTCCTCTTCCTCCTCATCTTCATCCTCCTCTTCCTCACTCTCAATTTTGGATTTTTTGGCCTCGTTTTTTGCCGTTTTCTGCGTTTTTTTCACAATTTTCCCCAATTTTTTCCCATTTTTTCCAGGTTTTCTCTCATCTTCCTCCTCTGAATCTTCCTCTTCATCTTCCTCTTCCTCCTCATCTTCATCCTCCTCTTCCTCCTCTTCCTCACTCTCCATTTTCCCCCTTTTTGGCCTCGTTTTTTGCAGTTTTTGGGGTTTTTTTCCCATTTTTTCCCTTTTTTCCTCTATTTTTCCCACCTGGATCTTCCTCTTCCTCATCTTCCTCCTCCTCTTCCTCTCCTCTTCCTCACTCTCCATTTTCCCCTTTTTGGCCCCATTTTTTCCCACTTTTTGGGGTTTTTTTACAATTTTTCCCGATTTTCCCCCATTTTTTCCCGTTTTTCTCCCATTTTCCCAGTCTGAATCTTCCTCTTCCTCCTCATCTTCCTCCTCCTCTTCCTCCTCCTCTTCCTCACTCTCCATTTTCCCTTTTTTGGCCCCGTTTTTTGTCATTTTTTGGGTTTTTCCCCCAGTTTTTCCTCTTTTTTTCCCTGTTTTTCTCCCATTTTTCCAATCTGAATCTTCCTCCTCTTCCTCCTCCTCCTCCTCATCTTCATCCTCCTCTTCCTCACTCTCCATTTTCCCCTTTTTGGCCTCGTTTTTTGCAGTTTTTGGGGTTTTTTCCCATTTTTTCCCTTTTTTCCTCTATTTTTCCCACCTGGATCTTCCTCTTCCTCATCTTCCTCCTCCTCTTCCTCCTCCTCTTCCTCACTCTCCATTTTCCCCTTTTTGGCCCCATTTTTTCCCACTTTTTGGGGTTTTTTCACCATTTTTCCCGATTTTCCCCTATTTTTTCCCGTTTTTCTCCCATTTTCCCGGTCTGAATCTTCCTCTTCTTCCTCCTCTTCCTCCTCATCTTCCTCCTCCTCTTCCTCACTCTCCATTTTCCTTTTTTTAGCCCCGTTTTTTGTCATTTTTTAGATTTTCCCCAATTTTTCCTCTTTTTTTCCCTGTTTTTCTCCCATTTTTCCAATCTGAATCTTCCTCCTCTTCCTCCTCCTCCTCCTCATCTTCCTCTTCCTCCTCTTCCTCACTCTCCATTTTCCCCTTTTTGGCCTCATTTTTTGCCGTTTTTTGCTGTTTTTTCACATTTTTTCCTGTTTTTTTCCTATTTTTCCCACCTGGATCTTCCTCCTCATCTTCCTCTTCCTCCTCATCTTCCTCCTCCTCTTCCTCACTCTCAATTTTCCTCCTTTTCCCCCAATTTTTCCCCTCCTTTTCCCCCTCTTTTTTCCCAGGTTTTCCTAATTTTTCCCCAATTTTTCCCTTTTTCACCCCAATTTCCTCCCCTCCTCTTCCTCATCTTCCTCCTCATCTTCCTCTTCCTCGCTCTCAATTTTCCTCCTCTTTGTCCCAATTTTTTCCTCTTTTCTCCCAATTTTCCCCATTTTTTCCTCATTTCTCCCAATTTTTCCCTTTTTCGCCCCATTTTTCTTCCTCTTCTCTTCTGCCTCCTCATCTTCCTCCTCCTCCTCATCTTCCTCCTCCTCCTCTTCCTCACTCTCAATTTTCTTTCTTTTTGTCCCAATTTTCCCCATTTTTTCCTCATTTTTCCCGGGTTTTTTTGAGTTTTCCTCATTTTTTCCCCTTTTCACCCCAATTTTCTTCCTCTCCTCTTCTTCCTCTTCTTCCTCCTCCTCCTCTTCCTCCTCCTCTTCCTCACTTTCAATTTTCTTTCTTTTTCTCCCAAAATTCCCCATTTTTCCCTCATTTTCCCCTGATTTTTCCCCAGTTTTTCCTTTTTTCACCCCAATTTTCTTCCTCTGCTCCTCCTCTTCCTCTTCTTCACCTTCGTCCTCATCTTCCTCTTCCTCACTCTCAATTTTCCCCTTTTTAACCCCATTTTTCCCAGATTTTCCCCCAATTTTTCCTTTTTTCACCCCAATTTTCTTCCCCTCCTCTTCCTCCTCCTCCTCCTCATCTTCATCCTCATCTTCCTCTTCCTCACTCTCAATTTTCCTCCTTTTTTCTCTTTTTTGCCCCATTTTGTCCTCCCTTTTTCCCGAATTTTCGATTTTTCCTCATTTTTTCCTTTCTTCACCCCAATTTTCTTCCTCTCCTCTTCCTCATCTTCATCCTCTTCCTCGCTCTCAATTTTCCTCCTTTTTGCGTCATTTTTACCCAATTTTTCCTCATTTTCCCCCTTTTTCGCCCCATTTTTCTTCCTCTCCTCTTCCTCTTCCTCGCTCTCCATTTTCCCCTTTTTTGCCCCATTTTTCCCAGATTTTTCTGCAATTTTTCCCTTTTTCACCCCAGTTTTCTTCCTCTCCTCTTCCTCCTCCTCTTCCTCCTCCTCCTCTTCCTCCTCCTCTTCCTCACTCTCAATTTTCCCCTTTTTTGCCCCATTTTTCCCTGATTTTTCCTCATTTTCGCCCTTTTTCTCCCCAGTTTCCCCTTCCTCTTCCTTACTCTCAATTTTCCTCATTTCCTCCAAATTTTCCCCATTTTCCCCCCAAATTTTCTCCTCCTCTTCCTCCTCACTCCCAATTTCCCCTTTTCCCCTACATTTTCCCCAATTTTTTCCAATTTTTCCCCATTTTCCTTCCTCTCCTCTTCCTCCATTTTCCTCATTTTCACCCCATTTTCCTCCATTTTTTCACCATTTTCCCCCTTTTTTCACCCCAATTTCCCCCTCCTCTTCCTCCTCACTCCCATTTTTCCCGCCATTTTCCTCATTTTTCCCGCCTTTTCCGCCATTTTCCCGCCCTTCCATCTCTCCGCCGGGGGCGCCACGCACAAGGCGTGGTCCCCGCTGGCCACGCCCCCTTCCACCTCCGCGCATGCGCTGTAGGCCTCGCCAAAACCCGGCGCCCTGCGGGAGGGAAAAAAGGGCGTGGTCAAGCAGGGCGTGGTCGCCTTGGGGGCGTGGCCAGCTCAGGGCGTGGCCCCGGGGGGTTCCCGCTGCCTCCCCACCCCCTCCCGGTACCGTTCGCAGCCGCTCGGCGCCGCCGCCGCCGCATTTTTGAGCCCTCAGGGCGGCAGCCAATGAGGATTGAGATAAAAGACAGCGGGGCGGGGATTAAAGAGCGGGACCAATTAGAAGGAGGCGCTATAAACCCGGAAGTCAAATCAACTAAAAGCGGCGAGGGAAAGGCCGGATGTAAATGAGCGATAGGGGTTGGAGCCAATCGGAAGAGGAGCTGTGTAGCGCTGGCCAATAGGAGTGGGAGGAAGGCGGAACAACGTGGGGTATTGAGCGGCAGCTCCTTGAGCCAATCAGAAGGCAGCTTGGGGACATAGCAGCCAATAAGAAGCGGCTAGAGGTGGGACAAAGTCGCTGAGCCAATAGCGGTAAAGCCGCTGCGGGAACACGCTGAGAAATGATTGACAGGAGCGCGGTTTAATGAGATTTTAGCGTTTTAAACGCCCAACCAATCAGCAACACGCGCAGGCGGGACTTAACCCACCCACCCAATCACGCTCGGAGAAGAACCCGGAAGCGGCAGGCGGGATTTCCGTCTCCTCAACCAATCAGACAGCGGCGCGGGAAGCTGGCAACCAATGAGGAGCGAGGGAAAGGGCGGGGCTTGTCCGCCATGAACGGAGCGAGCGAGGGCGATGTCGGCGGCTACAAACGGCGCTGCCGGGCCCTGAAACGGCGCCTGAAGCTGCTGCTCTACGTGAGGGGCGGGACCCGACGTGAAGGGCGTGGCCTAAAAGGGCGGGATATGAAAGGGGCGGGGCTTAAGCGTGAGGGGAGCCCGGGGGTCCGGGGGGGGTGAGGGGAGGATGGGGAAATTTCAGGGAAAAATTAAAAGTTTGAGGGGGAAAATTGAAAACTTGGGCGTGAAATTGAAAATATGGGGGAAAATATAGGGGAAAGTTGGGTTATTGGGGGATATGGGGGGAAAATTGGGGTTTTTGAGGGAGAAAAAGGAAATGGGGGGGGGGAATGGGAGTTTTTAAGTAGAAAATTTGAATTTTTGAGGGAAAGTGAATGTTGGGTGGGAAGTGTTCGATTAAGGGAAAAAGCTGAATGTTTGGGAGGGGGAAGCCAAATTTCAGGGGAAAAAAAAGAATTTGGGGGGTTTAAATCCCCAAATTTTAGACGGGAGAGAAGGTGAAATTTAAGGATAAAAAAGCCAAAATTGGGGGGAAAAAGCTGAATTTTAGGGGGAAAATAGGCTAAAATTTTGGGAGGAAAAAGTTCCAAATTTTAGGGACAAAAAGCAGAAGTTTTAGGGGGAAGAAGCTGAATTTTAGAAGGGAAAAAAATTTCAAATTTTGGGGGAAAAAAGCCAAATTTTGGAAGAAAAGACGTGAAATTTTGGGGGGAAAATCACCCAGATTTTAGGAGGAAAAAAGCTGTATTTGGGCAAAAACAAAAGCCAAATTTTGGGGGGGGGGAAAGGTGAATTTGGAGGGGTAAAAACCCAAATTTGGATGGGATAAAAAGCCAAATTTTGGAGTGGAAGAGCTGAATTTTGCAGGGAAAAAAGGTGAAATTTTAGGGGGAAAAAGATAATTTTTAGAGGGGTAAAGAAGCCAAATTTTGGGGTGAGAAAGGTAAATTTCAGGGGGAAAAAGGTGAATTTTGGGGGAAAACCCCAGGATTTTGGGGGTGGGGTTTTGAGGGTTGTTCTCCCATCCCCCCCACTGTGGGTGGGCGTGGTTGAATTGGCCCCGCCCACCCCTTTGGCTCCGCCCCCCAGGAGCAGGAATGTTTCCAGGAGGAGCTGAGGAGGGCCCAGCGCAAACTGCTGAAAGTCTCACGGGATAAAAGGTACCAAAATCCACCAAATTCACCCCAAAAATCCCATTTGCATTTTTTATTCTTAAATTTTATTTTTATTTTTGGCTTTTTTTCCCCAAATTCCCTTTTTTTCTTTTTAATTTTTGGCTTTTTTCCCCAAAATTCCCTTTTTTTTGTTTTCTGTTTTTATTTTTGGGTTTACTTTTTTTCCTCCCAAAACCTCCCAATTTTTAGTTGATATTTTTATTTCAGTCCCAAAATTCTTATTTTTTAAATTTTACTTTTAATTTTAAATTCTTTTCCTCACCTTTTCTTTTATAAAAAAAATTTACATTTTCTCTTCCCCCTGAAATTCCCCATTTTTAATTTTTATTTTCTCCCCCAAAATTCCCATACTTTTTATTTAACGTTTTAATTTTAATTTTTATTTTCATTTTCTTTTTTTTCTTTTGATTTATTTATATACCAAATTCCCCAATTTTTTATTTTTGTTTTTGTGTGCTAGTTTTAGTTTTAGTTTTCCCTCAAATTTCCCAATTTTTTATTTTTATTTTTGTGTTTAGTTTTAGTTTTAGTTTTCCCACATTTTTCCCAATTTTTTATTTTTATTGTTATTTTCATTATAATTTTCCTTTTTTTTTATTTTTCCTTCCTATTTCCCATTTTTTAAAATTTTTATTTTTATTTTCCTTTTCATTTACATTTTCTTTTTTATCTTTTATATTTTACTTTTATTTTCCCTTCAAATTTCCCACCTGCTTACTTTTTGCTTTTATTTCATTTTCATTTTTATTTTTTATTCCTTTCTTCAAATTTCCCAATTTTTTCTTTTTATTTTCTTTTTATTTTAAAGATTTTCCTTTAATTTTTTATTTAAATTTCCCAATTTTTTCTTTTTATTTTCGTATTTTTTTTTAAAGATTTTCCTTTAATTTTTTATTTAAATTTCCCAATTTTTTCTTTTTATTTTCTTTTTCTTTAAAGATTTTTTTTTCTTTAAAGATTTTCCTTTTATTTTTAATTTAAATTTCCCAATTTTTTCTCATTTCCCCCCCAGTTTCCTCCTGGACCGGCTCCTCCAGTACGAAAACGTCGACGATGATTCCTCAGGTACCTTGGAGGGGAGGGGCGGGGTCAAAGGTCAATCCTAGGCGTGGCCCCGCCCCCTTCCCCACCCCTCTGATTGGCTCCTCCCCCTTGCCCAGACTCGGAGGCGACGGCGTCGTCCGACAACAGCGACGGGGATGGCGCCAAGGGGGGCGGAGCCAACGCCCGCCAAGAGGTCAGGAAGGGGTTAAAGGGGGCCAAGATGGCTGCCGGGAGGTGGGTGTGGCTTTAAGATGGCGGCTGATGTGGGCGTGGCTTCAAAATGGCCGCCAAAGGGTTGGGTGGGGTTTCAAAATCGCGGATCTGGAAGTGGGTGTGGGTTCAAGATGGCTGCCGGGAGTGGGCGTGGCTTCAATGTAGTCACTTTTTTGAGGGAAGTGGGGAATCCAAGATGGCCGCCACTTGGAAGTGGGCGTGGCCACAGCCATAACTGGGTGGAGCAGTTGTATGTGTAGGATTCAAGATGGCTGCCATCATGGAGGTCAAAATCCAAGATGGCCGCCATCATGGAGATCACAATCCAAGATGGCCGCCATCATGGAGGTCAAAATCCAAGATGGCCACCCCAAAGGGGTCAAAATCCAAGATGGCTGCCATCATGGGGATCAGAATCCAAGATGGCCGCCATCATGGGAGGTCAAAATGCAAGATGGCCGCCATCATGGGGATCAGAATCCAAGATGGCCGCCATCATGGAGGTCAAAATCCAAGATGGCCACCCCAAAGGGTCAAAATCCAAGATGGCCGCCATCATGGGGGTCAAAATCCAAGATGGCCACCCCAAAGTGGGCGTGGCCAACGCTTTCCCCTCCCCCCACAGGCGCCGCTCGCCCTCCCCTCCCCCCTCGACCTTTGGCCCCTCCCCCTACATGGTGAGTGCCCCTCCCCCACCCCAAACCCCACCCCCTTTTTAAAGCCCGCCCCCTTTTTGCAAAGTGGGCGTGGCCTAACTTTTGCTTCTCCCCCCAAGATGGCGTCGCCGCCCTACAGCCCCTTCCCGGCGCAGTTCCCGCCCCTCCCCCCGCAGGGCGGGGCCAGGCCACGCCCCTCCCCCGCCCGGCGCAGCAAAGGGACCCGGAAAGGGCAGGTAAAAGGGGGCGGGGCAAAAAGGGGCAGGGGTCATTGCAGGAATAGCAAAGGGGGCGGGGCTAAAGGTGGGAGGAATCATTGGGGGAATTGCAAAGGGGGCGGGGCTAAGGGGGGAGGAGTCATTGTGGGAATAGCAAGGGGGCGGGGCTAAAAGAGGCAGGGCTAAAAGGGGAGGAGTCTTTTGGGTATTTGCAAAGGGGGCGGGGCTAAAGGTGGGAGGAATCATTGTGGGAATAGCAAAGGGGGCGGGGGCTAAAAGGGGCAGGGCTAAAGGGGGAGGGGTCATTGGGGGATAGCAAAGGGGGCGGAGCTAAAGAGGGAGAAGTAATTGGGGAATGGCAAAGGGGTGGAGCTAAGGGGGGAGGAATCATTGGGGGAAATGCAAAGGGGGCGGGGCTAAAGGTGGGAGGGGGTCATTGGGAAATAGCAAAGGGGTGGGGATAAAGGTGGGAGGGGTCATTGTGGGAATAAAAAAGGGGGCGGGGCTAAATGTGGGAGGGGTCATTGTGGTATAATAAAGGGGGCGGGGCTAAATGTGGGAGGGGTCATTGGGGAATTGCAAAGGGGGTGGGGCTAAAGGGGGGGGGGTCACTGAAAAGGAGGAGGGGCCAATAAAACAGGGAGGGGCCAAAGAAGGGGAAGTGGGGAGGGGTCACTGAAAGGGGGAGGGGCCAATAAAAGGGGAGGAGCCAAATAAGGGGGAAAGGGGGAGGGGTCACTGATAGGGGGAGGGGTCATCCAGGGTTCATTTGGGGGCGTGGCCACTGGGGGTCACACAGGGGTCACGCAGGGGTCAGGGGTCACTCATTGGTCACTCCTCACTGACCCCTCCCCCCCTCTCTCTGTCCCCTCCCCCCCAGGCTCCCCCTGCCCCTCCCCCTCTCCCCTTCGGCACGGGCGGGGCAGGGGCGGGGCTGTCCGGGGGGCGTGGCCCCGGCTCGCCCCTCCCCCCAACCGCGCTGGCCCCGCCCCCGGCCCCGCCCCCCGTGCCGGCCACGCTCCCACGGCGGCTCCTGAGCGACCCCGGGGAGGGCGAGGGGGAGGGGAGCGATGACCCCTTGGACGGGGACGACGAGCTGGTCATCGACCTGCCGAGTGACCACGGAGTGACCACTGAGTGACCCACTGAGTGACCACTGAGTGACCACTGAGTGACCATCAACCTGCCCAAGTGACCATCGACCTGCCTGAGTGACCATCGACCTCCCTGAGCTGGTCATCGACCTGCCCGAGTGACCACTGAGTGACCACTGAGTGAACCACTGACCATGGAGTGACCATCGACCTCCCTGAGTGACCACCGAGTGACCACTGACCCCTCTGAGTGACCATCGAGTGACCATCAATCTCCCTGAGTGACCATCGACCTCCCTGAGCTGGTCATCGACCTCCCTGAGTGACCAATGAGTGACCACTGACCCCTCTGAGTGGACCATTGACCCCTCTGAGTGACCATCGACCTCCCTGAGTGACCATCGACCTCCCCTGAGCTGGTCATCGACCTGCCCCAGTGACCACGGAGTGACCACTGAGTGACCATCGACCTCCCTGAGTGACCATCGAGTGACCACTGAGTGACCACTGACCATGGAGTTGACCATCGACCTCCTGGAGTGACCATCGACCTCCCTGAGTGACCACCGAGTGACCACTGACCCCTCTGAGTGACCATCGACCTGCCCGAGTGACATGGAGTGACCACAGAGTGACCATCAACCACCTGAGTGACCACCGAGTGACCATCGACCTCCCTGAGTGACCATCGACATCCCAGAGCTGGTCATCGACCTGCCCGAGTGACCATGGAGTGACCACTGAGTGACCACTGACCATGGAGTGACCAGAGAGTGACCATTGACCTCCCTGAGTGACCAGAGTGACCATGGAGTGACCACTGAGTGACCACTGAGTGACCATCAACCCCTCTGAGTGACCACCAAGTGACCACTGACCATGGAGTGACCATCAACTGACCTGAGCTGATTGACCTCCTGAAGTGACCAAATGACCACTGAGTGACCACTGAGTGACCACTGGTCATCGACATCATGGAGTGACCATGGAGTGACCACTGAGTGACCACTGACCATGGAGTGACCATCGAGTGACCACCGAGTGACCACTGAGTGACCATTGGTCATCAATACCTTGGAGTGACCATGGAGTGACCATTGGCCATTGAGTGACCATTGGCCATTGACATCATGGAGTGACCACCAAGTGTCCACTGACCATGGAGTGACCATTGAGTGACCATTGGTCATCGACATCATGGAGTGACCATTGAGTGACCACTGAGTGACCACTGACCACTGAGTGACCACCGAGTGACCATTGGTCATCAACATCATGGAGTGAGCACCGAGTGACCATTGGTCATCGACATCATGCAGTGACCATTGAGTGACCACTGAGTGACCACCGAGTGACCATTGACCATGGAGTGACTACTGAGTGACCATTGGTCATTGATACCATGGAGTGACCACCAAGTGACCATGGAGTGACCACCGAGTGACCATTGGCCATTGAGTGACCATTGAGTGACCATTGGTCATCGATACCATGGAGTGACCATGCAGTGACCACTGACCATGGAGTGACCACCGAGTGACCATTGGCCATTGAGTGACCATTGGTCATCGATACCATGGAGTGACCACTGACCATGGAGTGACCATTGGCCATTGAGTGACCACTGAGTGACCATTGGTCATCGATACCTTGGAGTGACCATGGAGTGGCCATTGACCATTGAGCGACCATTGAGTGACCATTGAGTGACCATTGGTCATCGACATCATGGAGTGACCACCAAGTGTCCACTGACCATGGAGTGACCATCGAGTGACCACTGAGTGACCATTGGTCATCGATACCATGGAGTGACCATTGGCCATTGGCCATTGAGTGACCACTGAGTGACCACTGACCATGGAGTGACCACTGACCACTGAGTGACCATTGGTCATCGGTACCATGGAGTGACCATGGAGTGACCACTGACCACTGAGTGACCACTGAGTGACCATTGGTCATCAACATCATGGAGTGACCATGGAGTGACCATTGGCCATTGAGTGACCACTGAGTGACCACCGAGTGACCACAGCCAGGGGCAGCAACACCAAAAGATTTTGGGGAGGAAATTTGGAAATTTGGGGAGGAAAAACCCAAAAAAAACCAACAAAAAAATTGAGGAAAAAAATCCAAAATTTGGAAAAAATTCGGACAAAATTCAAGAGGGAAAAATTCCAAAATTTAAAAAAAAGAAGAGAAAAAAAAAAAGAAAGTTTTGGGAAAATTTGAATTTTTGGGAGGAGAAAAATGGATTTTAGAAGGAAAAAATGGAATTTTTTTGGAGGGGGAAATGGAATTTTGGGAGGGAAAAAAAGGAAATTTGGGAAAAAATCCAAAATTTTTGGGGAAAAAAAATTTAAAAATTTTTGGGAAGAAATCCCAAATTCCTGGAGAGAAAAAATCCAAATTTTTGGGAAAAAAATCCCAAATTCTTGGAGAAAAAAATCTAAATTTCTGGAAAAAAATCAAAATTTTTGGAGGAAAAAAATCCAAATTTTTTGGGAAAAAAATTCAAAATTCTTGGAGGAAAAAAAATCTAAATTTTTTTTTTTTTGAAAATGGAATTTTGGAAGGAAAAAATAAAATATTGGGGGGAAAATGGAATTTTGGGAAAAATCCTAATTTCCTTTTGGGAAAAAATGGAATTTGGAGGGGGGGGAATCAGATTTTAAAGGAAAGAATGGATTTTAGGCAGGAAATAAAAAAGATTTGTGGAAAATTTAAAGGTTTTGTGGAAATTGTTGTGATTTTGGGGAATTAAAATGGTTTGGGAGTTTAAAAATGTGAATTTTGGGAAAAATTTTCAATTTTGGGGTAAAAATTTTGAATTTTTTTGAGAAAAGTTTTGAATTTGGGGTAAAAATTCCCAAATTGAAGGCAAAAAAATTAATTTTAGAAGAAAAAAAATTAATTTTGGGCCAAATTTCTCAATTTTGTGTAAAAATACTCAAAAAATTCAAATTTTGGGCCAAAATTCACAATTTTGAGGCAAAACATCTCAATTTGGGGTCAGAACTTCCAAAATTGGCACCAAAAAAAATTCAATTCTGGGTAAAAAATTAAATTTTGCATCAAAAGTGTCAATTCTGGGCAAAAATGAAAATTTGGGTCAAAGTGTCCAAATTTTGGTGAAAATTTTCAATTTTGGGTCCAAAAGTCTCAATTTTATAAAAATTTCTTTATTTTTGTGCTAAAATTCCAAATTTTGGGGGAAAAAATCTGAATTTTCGGTCCAAAATTTCAATTTTGGGTCCAAAAATTAAAATTTTGGGTGAAAAATTCTGAATTTTGAGTCAAAACCTTTCATTTTGGCATCAAAATTTTAAATTTTGGGTCCAAAAAATCCCAGTTTTGGGTCAAAATTCCCAAATTTTGGAAGGCCAAAAAATTTCTCAGTTTCTGGTCCAAAATGTGAATTTTGGGTGAAAATTTCTGAATTTTGGGTCCAAATCGTCCAATTTGACGCCAAAAATTTGAATTTTGGGCCCCAAAATTCCCAATTTTGGACCAAATCCCACCTGGGCGTGGCCGTGACGTCATCACCGCTTAGCCCCGCCCCCTCCCTCCCCATCCAATCCCAGCCTCCCCTTTTAAAAGTGGGCGGAGCCTTTGTGGTTTTTTTCACCCGATTTTTTATTGGTCGGCCCCAGCCCGGCCCCTCCCCCTCCCCCCGTTTGGGGCGGGGCTTGGAGGGGGGAAATGGGCGGAGCTTGAGGGGTGGGGGAGGGGGTTTTTGGGTGGGGGGTGGGGTTTGGTTTGGCCCCTCCCCCCCTCACCAGCCCTGGCTGCCCCCGGGGGTCCCGTCCAGGGGTGGGGGAGGGGCGGGGGCGGGGCTTGGGCTGGGGGCGGGGCAACCGGAACCTGTGGGGGAGGGGAAAAAAGAGAAACAAAAAAAAAAGGGGGAGGGGTCAAGGGATGCCCCTCCCTTTCTTTTAGCCCCTCCCCTTCTCTTTTAGCCCCTCCCCTTTCTTTAAATTCCTCCCCCACCCTTTCAGCCCCTTCTTTCTTTTGGCTCCTCCCCCTCTTTTAAAGCCCCTCCCCCCTCCCTTTAGGCCCCTCCCATTTGGCCACTCCCATTCTTTTAGCCCCTCCCCTTCTCTTCTAGCCCCACCCCTTTCTCTTAGCCCCACCCCTTTCTTTTAGCCATGCCCCCTTTTAGCCCCACCCCTTTCTTTTAGCCCCTCCCCTTCTCTCTTAGTCCCTCCCCTTTCTTTTAGCCCCTCCCCCTCTTTTTTTGCCACCCCCACCCCCCAAATTCCCAGGGCCCCTCCCCCACCATGACCCCAAACACTCAGGCCCCTCCCCCACTGACCACGCCCACTGACCACACCCATTTAAGCCCCTCCCACACACACCCCCATGCACTTTAGCGACCCCCAATGGCCACAAACGCTTTGTGTCCCCACTGACCACACCCAGTGACCCCTGACCCCTCCTGAGTGACCACTGACCACACCCACTGACCACTGACCCCTCCCTGAGTGACCACTGACCACACCACTGACCACTGACCACACCCACTGACCACTGACCACACCCACTGACCACTGACCCCTCCCAGAGTGACCACTGACCCTTCCATGAGTGACCACTGACCCCTCCTCCCACTGACCCCTGATCCCTCCCTGACTGACCACTGACAACACCCACTTAAGCCACACCCCCTTGAGGGTCTCTCTACCGCCCCCCAGTGGCCACAAAGCCTTTCCACCCCTTCCCCTTCCCCCACTTTCCTCTCCCACTGACCACACCCACTGACCACACCCACTGCCCTGCTGACCCCCCTGACCCCTGCCCCACCTCTGGGCGTGGCCTGTGCGCGGGGGGCGGGGCCGTGCACGCGCAGGTGGTCGCTGACGTAGGCGGCCAAACCCCTCCATGAGTGACCACTGACCACCCCCACTGACCACACCCACTGCCCCCTGACTCCCCACCCCCTTCCCCACCTCTGGGCGTGGCCTGCGCGCGGGGGGCGGGGCCGTGCACGCGCAGGTGGTCGCTGACGTAGGCGGCGCTCAGCAGCTTCCCGCAGACGTGGCACGGCACCTTGTCCTCGTGGCGCACGGCGTGAGCCCGCAGCCGGTCCCGCGTGGCGAACGCCGCCTCGCACGTCTGCGGGGACCAGGGGGTCACTCCAGGGGTCAAGGGGGTCAGTCAGGGGTCAGTCAGGGGTCAAGGGGTCAGTCAGGTAGTCAAGGGGTCAGGCGAGGGGTCGAGGGGTCACTCGGGTGGACAAGGGGTCAGTCAGGGGTTGTTTGAGTGGTCAAGGGGTCATTGGAGTGGTCAAGTGGTCACTCAGGGGTGGTTTGGGGGGTCAAGGGGTCACTCAGATGGTCATTTGAGTGGTCAAAGGGTCATTCAGGTGGTCAAGGGGTCACTCAGGGGTGGTTTGGGTGGTCAAGGGGGCAGTCAGAGGTCATTGGAGTGGTCAAAGGGTCACTCAGGTGGTCAAGGGGTCAGTCAAGGGTGGTTTGGGCGGTCAAAGGGGTCAGGGGTCATCTGAGTGGTCAAGGGGTCAGTCACGGTTGTTTGAGTGGTCAAGGGGTCATTGGAGTGGTCAAGGGGTCACTCGGGTGGTTTGGGCAGTCAAAGGGGTCACTCAGGGGTGGTTTGAGTGGTCAAAGGGGTCACTCAGGCGGTCAAGGGGTCAGTCAGGGGTCATTGGGTGGTCAAGGGGTCAGTCAGGGGTGGTTTGAGTGGTCGAGGGGTCACTGATGGTCATTTGGATGGTTGAGGGGTCACTCAGGGGTCGTTTGAGTGGTCAAGGGGTCATTGGAGTGGTCAAGGGGTCACTAAGGTGGTCAAGGGGTCATTGGAGTGGTCAAGGGGTCACTCAGGGGTAGTTTGGGCGGTCAAGGGGTCATTCTGGGGTGTTTGGATCAGTCAAGTGGTCAAGGGGTCAGTCAGGGGTCATTGGAGTGGTCAGGGGTCATTGGAGTGTCGAGGGGTCACTCAGGTGGTCAAGGGGTCACTCAGGGGTCATTCGAGTGGTTGAGGGGTCACTCAGGTGGTCAAAGGGTCAGTCAGGTGGTCAAGGGGTCACTCAGGGGTGGTTTGGGCGGTCAAAGGGTCATTCTGGGGTGTTTGGGGTCAGTCGAGTGGTCAAGGGGTCGGTCAGGTGGTCAAGGGGTCAGTCAGGGGTCATTGGAGTGGTCAAGGGGTCAGTCAGGGGTGGTTTGGGTGGTCAAGGGGTCACTCAGGGATTGTTTGGGGTCACTCAGGTTGTCAAGGGGTCAGTTGGTGGGTGTGGTCAGTGGGCGTGGTCAGCAGTCAGTGGGTGTGGTCAGACAATGGGTGTGGTCAGTCAGTGGGTGTGGTCAGTGGGCGTGGTCAGCAGTCAGTGGGTGTGGTCAGTTGGTGGGTGTGGTCAGTCGGTGGGTGTGGTCAGTGGGCGTGGCCTCACCTGGCACTTGAATGGCCGCTCGGTGGAGTGAACCTGCCGGACGTGGCTGTTGAGGTGGTCCGGCTGCGGAGTGACCAGAGGTGACCAATGGTGACCACCAGTGACCAGCAGTGACCAATGGTGACCAACGGTGACCAATGGTGACCATCAGTAACCACCAGTGACCAGCAGTGACCAATGGTGACCAACGGTGACCAATGGTGGCCATCGGTGACCACCAGTGACCAATGGTGACCATCAGTGACCACCAGTGACCAATGGTGACCAACGGTGACCAATGGTGACCAATGGTGACCAATGGTGACCAACGGTGATCAATGGTGACCATCAGTGACCAATGGTGGCCATCGGTGACCATCAGTGCCCATCAGTGACCAATGGTGGCCACCAGTGACCAATGGTGACCAATGGTGACCATCGGTGACCACTGGTGATCATCAGTGACCATCATTGACCAACAGTGACCACCGGTGGCCAATGGTGACCATCATTGACCAACGGTGACCAACGGTGACCACCAGTGACCAATGGTGGCCACCAGTGACCAATGGTGACCAATGGTGACCATTGGTGTGGCCAGTCAACTGACCAGTGCCACCAGTGACCAGGACGATGTCCCGAAGCCCCACCAGTCCCACCATGACCCCAATGGCCCCAATGGCCACCGTGACCCATGGATGACCCCAAACCCCACCATGACCACGACCCTCCATGACACAATGGCCACAGTGACCCAACCATGACCCCAAACCCCACCATGACCCAACGACCACCATGACCCACCATGACCCCAAACCCCACCACGACCCAATGACGACCCCAAACCCCACCATGACCAATGACCACCATGACCCCAAACCCCACCATGTCCCCAACACCCACCACACCCCAAGAATGATGACCTCAAACCCCACCATGACCCCGCAACCCAACAATGACCCAATGACCACCATGACCCAACCATGACCCCAAACCCCACCATGACCCAATGACGTCCAGGACCCAACGATGACCCCAAACCCCACTATGCCCATACCCCACCATGACCCCAACCCAACAATGATGACCCCAACACCCACCATGACCCAACAACCCAACAATGACCCAACAATGACCCCAAACCCCACCATGACCCAACAATGATGACCCCAAACCCCACCACGACCACAACCCAATGATGACCCCAAACCCCACCATGACCCCATGACCACCATGACCCAACCATGACCCAATGACCACCACACCCCAACAATGACCCCCAACCCCCCCACGACCCCGACCCTGCCGCCGCCGCCGCGCCGCACCTGGAGAAGCTCTTCCCGCAGTGCCCGCAGGCGTAGGGCTTGTGCACGTGGCCCTGGTGGGAGCGGACGTGCGAGGCCATCCTGTCCTTGCGCTTGAAGCGCTGCTGGCACACGGGGCACTGGAAGGGCCTCTCGTCCGTGTGCGACAGCCGGTGCCGTTTCAGGTGGTACACGTCCCGGAACGCCTTCCCGCACGTGTCGCACGCGTGGCTCTTCCTCGCTGCCGTCGCCGTTGCCGCCGTCCTCTTCGTCGCCGCGGCGGCGGCCATGTTGGCGCTGTCACCTCCCGCCCCTTCCTCGTCTTCCGCGGCCTGAGGGGCGTCCAGGAGGTCCTGGGGGAGGGGCAGGAGGGTGGGGGAGGGGCGGGGGGCGCGCTTGGCGGCGCCGGGGACGCCGTGGGTGGCCTGGTGGCGCCGCAGGTTGTAGCCGTTCTTGAACTCCTTGGCGCACAGGCCGCACACGTAGGGGGCGCCCTTGCCCTTCCGGGATGAGGGAGGCGGGGTCGGCGATGACGTCACCGGTGACGTCATGGCCGGGGAGGTGATGGCGGCGGTGTCGGGTTTGAGGGGGGAGGGGTCGATGGTGGGAGGGGGGGGAGGGGGAGGGGGGGGGAGGAGGGGGAGGGTCCGGGGTGGGGGGGGGGAGGGGGGGAGGGGCAGGAGATCGACGGGGAGGGGGGGAGGGGGAGGGGGGAGGGGGAGGGGCGGCGGCGGCCTGGGGAGAGAGAGCAGAACAAAAAACCGGATTGGAGCGGCAGGAACCGGATTGGAGCGGCAGGAACCGGATTGGAACGGCAGGAACCGGATTGGAGGGGGGCTCCGGCCGGTCTGAACCGGTTTATACTGGTCCAAAGCGGTCGGAACCGGTTCAGACCGCTCGGAACCGGTCGGAACCGGTTCAAACCGGTCGGAACCGGTCGGAACCGGTCGGAACCGGTCGGAACCGGTTCAAACCGGTCGGAACCGGTCGGAACCGGTCGGAACCGGTTCGAACCGGTCGGAACCGGTTCAAACCGGTCGGAACCGGTCGGAACCGGTCGGAACCGGTTCAAACCGGTCGGAACCGGTTCAAACCGGTCGGAACCGGTCGGAACCGGTCGGAACCGGTCGGAACCGGTTCAAACCGGTCGGAACCGGTCGGAACCGGTTGGAACCGGTCGGAACCGGTTCAAACCGGTCGGAACCGGTCGGAACCGGTCGGAACCGGTCGGAACCGGTTCAAACCGGTCGGAACCGGTCGGAACCGGTCGGAACCGGTCGGAACCGGTTCCGAGCGGTTCCGACCGGTTCCGAGCGGTTTGAACCGGTTCCGACCGGTTCCGACCGGTTTGAACCGGTTCCGACCGGTTCCGACCGGTTCCGACCGGTTCCGACCGGTTTGAACCGGTTCCGACCGGTTTGAACCGGTTCCAACCGGTTCCGACCGGTTCCGACCGGTTTGAACCGGTTCCGACCGGTTCCGACCGGTTCCGACCTGTTCCGAGCAGTAACGGAGCAGTAACACCAGTACAGACCAGTATAAACCAGTAATGGGAGCCACAGCAGCGTCCCCATCCCTCCCAGTGCTCCCAGTGCTCCCAGTACAGAGCGACACTGGTTTCCCCATCCCTCCCAGTGCTCCCAGTAACACCAGTGCCTGCTCCCAGTTACACCAGTGCTCCCAGTACAGAGCAACACCGGTGTCCCCATCACCCCCAGTGCTCCCAGTGCTCCCAGTGCCACCAGTAACAGCTCCCAGTTACACCAGTGCTCCCAGTACAAAGTGACACTGGTATTCCCATCACTCCCAGTGCTCCCAGTGCTCCCAGTAGAGCGACACCAGTGTCCCCATCACCCCCAGTGCTCCCAGTAACACCAGTAACAGCTCCCAGTTACAGCAGTGCTCCCAGTGCTCCCAGTGCCAGCTCCCAGTGCTCCCAGTACAGAGTGACACCGCTGTCCCCATCACCCCCAGTGTTCCCAGTGCTCCCAGTAACAGCTCCCAGTGCTCCCAGTACCACCAGTACAGAGCAACACCAGTGTCCCCATCACCCCCATCACGCCCAGTTCTCCCAGTGCTCCCAGTATGGAGCAACAAAAGTGTCCCCATCATCCCAGTGCTCCCAGTGCCAACCCAAGTGTCCCCAGTGCCACCAGTGCTACCAGTGCCAGCTCCCAGTGCTCCCAGTAACAGGTCCCAGTGCTCCCAGTGCCACCAGTAAGAGCGACACCGCTGTCCCCATCACGCTCAGTGCTCCCAGTGCTCCCAGTGCCACCAGTGTCACACCAGTGCTCCCAGTACAGAGCAACACTGGTGTCATCACCCCCAGTGCTCCCAGTAACAGCTCCCAGTGCTCCCAGTACAGAGCGACACCGCTGTCCCCATCACCCCAGTGCTCCCAATGCTCCCAGTGCTCCCAGTAACAGCTCCCAGTGCCACCAGTGCCACCAGTACAAACCCACACCGCTGTCCCCATCCCTCCCAGTGCTCCCAGTGCCACCAGTAACAGCTCCCAGTGCTCCCAGTACCAGCACCCTCAACCCTCCCAGTGCTCCCAGTTTAGAGTGACACCGCTGTCCCCATCACGCCCAGTGCTCCCAATAACAGCTCCCAGTGCTCCCAGTTCCACCAGTACAAACCCACACCGGTGTCCCCATCCCTCCCAGTGCTCCCAGTAACAGCTCCCAGTGGTCCCAGTATGGAGCGACAAAAGTGTCCCCATCCCTCCCAGTGCTCCCAGTGCCACCAGTAACACCAGTACCAGCACCCTCATCCCTCCCAGTGCTCCCAGTACCGGCACCCTCAACCCTCCCAGTGCTCCCAGTATGGAGCGACACCGCTGTCCCCATCACCCCCAGTAACACCAGTAACAGCTCCCAGTGCTCCCAGTACGAACCCACACCAGTGTCCCCATCATCCCCATCACTCCCAGTTACAGCTCCCAGTGCTCCCAGTACCACCAGTAACAGCTCCAAGTGCCACCAGTGCCACCAGTACAGAGTGACACCACTGTCTCCATCACGCCCAGTGCTTCCAGTAACAGCTCCCAGTGCTCCCAGTATGGAGCGACAAAAGTGTCCCCATCACCCCCAGTGGTCCCAGTTCTCCCAGTAACACCAGTACCGGCATCCCCATCCCTCCCAGTGCTCCCAGTATGGAGCGACACCGGTGTCCCCATCACCCCCAGTGCTCCCAGTAACAGCTCCCAATGCTCCCAGTACAAACCCACACCAGTGTCCCCATCCCTCCCAGTGCTCCCAGTGCTCCCAGTACCACCAGTAACAGCTCCCAGTGCTCCCAGTACGAATCCACACCACTGTCCCCATCACGCCCAGTGCTCCCAGTGCTCCCAGTATGGAGCGACACCACTGTCCCCATCCCTCCCAGTGCTCCCAGTACCAGCATCCTCAACCCTCCCAGTGCTCCCAGTATGGAGCGACAAAAGTGTCCCCATCACCCCCAGTGCTCCCAGTATGGAGCGACACCGCTGTCCCCATCACCCCCAGTGCTCCCAGTGCTCCCAGCACCGCCACCCTCATCCCTCCCAGTGCTCCCAGTGCTCCCAGTCCAGCCCCACCCCGCTGTCCCCACCCCCCCCAGTGCCACCCCCACCCCTCCCAGTCCCTCCCAGTCCCTCCCAGTCCCCCCAGTCCGAGCCTCCCTCCCCCCCCATCCCCCCCCCCAAAACAGCCCCACCCCCCTCCCCCCCTCCCCCTCCGGCGCTCCCAGTCCGATCCCCCCCCCTCCCCCACCCACCCCTCCCCCCCCCCCAGCAGCGCCGCCCCTCCCCCCACCTGGAAGATGAAGCTGCTCCAGTTCGCGGGGTCCATCTCGCGACAGTCGCGACCGAATCGCGACCGAATCGCGGCCGGGGAGGAGGAGGAGGAGGAGGGGGAGGGGGTGGGGGTGGGGGAGGGGGAGGGGTGGGGGGATCGGGTGGGGGGAGGGGCGGGGGGCTCTGAGGGGGGGGGGGGAGGGAGAGCGGCGTGAGGGGAGAGGTGGGCGGGGCTTCGCTGAGGGAGGGGCGTGGTCACCAGCGAGGCGTTGATTGGACGCGGCGCGCCCGCGGAGGGCGATGATTGGGCGGGGCGATGTTAGCCACGCCCCCTTTCCCCCTCAGGTTTCCCGCCCTGCCGCCGCTCCCGCGCGCCACAAAATGGAGGCGGCCGCGCGCCCCCCGCGCCCCCTCAGGAAAGGAAGGCGCTGATTGGTCAGGACACGCCCACCAGGAGGGGGGAAACCAATCAGGAGGAAGCGCGGCCGAGGCGCCATGTTGGGAGAGCGTTGTCATGGCAACCGCGCTGATTGGTTGACCGGGGGAACAAAGCCCCGCCCCCTCATCAATAAAGCCACGCCCTGTTGATTAATTGGTTATTAATTAATTATTAAAAGAGAGCCCGCGGTGTTTTGGCCACGCCCTTCCCGTGGCTCCGCCCCTGTCACGCCAGGCCACGCCCACTGCCGGCGTTTTCCCGCCATTTTTCCTCCCCTCAGGAGCCGCCGCCATTTTGAGCCCCCCCGACCCCTCCCGCAACGGCGCCGAAATCGCTCGAAATTCACCCAAAAATTCAAGCAAAATTCACCAAAAATTCACCCAAATCCCAAAAATCTTCACCGGGATCCTTCAAAAAGGGTATTGATCCCAAAAATTCCCCCTTCGTGAGCCTAAAATTGGCTTTTCTACCCCCAAGCCCGCTTTTTTATACCCCTAAATCCACATTTTTACCTCAAAAATCCACTTTTTTATCCCAAAATCATCATTTTTTACCCCAAAATCCACATTTCCCCACGAGATCTGATTTTCTCCCCCTAAATCTTTTCTTTTTGTGCCTTAAATTCGCATTTTGTTCCCTCAAATCCCCCTTTTCTCCCAAAAAAATTCATTTTTTCCTCAAAAATTCAAATTTTTCCCCAAATCCGCCTTTTTCTCAAAAACAATCCCCTTTTTTTCTCCCAAAAATTCCCTTTTTCCTCCCAAAATCCCTCTAAAATCCACATTTTGACACCTAAAATCCATTTTTCCCCCCAAAATCCGCCTTTTTTTCCTCAAAAATTCAATTTTTTCCCCCAAAATCCATCCCCCCCAATAAAATCCCATTTTTCTCCATATTTTCACCATTTACCCCCAAAAAATCCTGATTTTCCCCCAAAAATCCCTCTAAAATCCACCTTTTTTTCCCCAAAAAAATTCCCATTTTTCACCCCAAATCCATCTTTTTTCTCCCCATTTTTTCTATAAAATTCAAACTTGAGAAAAAAATTGGGAATTTTGGGGGCAATATTTGGGATTTTGGAGGTTTTAATGGAATTTTTTGGGTATTTTTTGAAGGAAATTCCAGGATTTTTTTTGGAATTTGGGGGCATTTTAGGGCTGTGGGCGGAGCCTCCCAGAAGCCCCACCCATTCCCATATATGGTCATATTCAGTGTGGTTTTAATGCATTTTTTTTGTTTGTTTTTAAGAGAATTTTGGTTGGAAATTTCAGCATTTTGGGGAAATTTTGGGATTCCCACAAAGGGGCGGAGCCTCCACCAAAGCCCCGCCCACAGCCCCGCCCACCCCACATTTTTAGCTGAATTTTGGGTGTTTTTAATGGGATTTTTTTTTATTTTTGGGGTAGAAATTCCAGGATTTTTTGGGGGAATTTTGGGATTCCCACAAAGGGGCGGAGCCTCCACCAAAGCCCCGCCCACAGCCCCGCCCACCCCACATTTTTAGCTGAATTTTGGGTGTTTTTAATGGGATTTTTTTTTATTTTTGGGGTAGAAATTCCAGGATTTTTTGGGGGAATTTTGGGATTCCCACAAAAGGGCGGCGCCTCCACCAAAGCCCCGCCCACAGCCCCGCCCACCCCACAATTTTAGCTCAATTTTGGGTGTTTTTAATGGGATTTTTTTTATTTTTGGGGTAGAAATTCCGGGATTTTGGGGGGGAATTTTGGGAATTCAGGCCCAGGGGCGGAGCCTGCGCCCAAGCTCCGCCCACAGGAGCTGCCGCTCGCGCCTGGCCCCGCCCAGGGCCCCGCGGTTCTCGGCCGCTCTCCGCGCCAGGTACGGGATCGTCACCTCGGGGGGACCCAGAGCCACCGATTTGTACACGGGGAGCCCCCCCAGGCCTGCAGGACACAGCTGGGGTCACTCAGGGGTCACTCAGGGGTCACTCAGGGGTCACTCTGTGGTCACTCATTGGTCACTCAGGGTCACTTTGGTCCCTTTGGTCACCCATTGGTGTCACTTTTGTCCCTCTGTGTGGCTCATTGGTCACTCTGTGGTCACTCAGGGTCACTCTCTGGTCACCCTTTGGTCACTGTGGTCACTCTGTGGTCACTCTGGTCACTCATTGGTCTCTTTGGTCCCTTTGGTCCCTCTGTGTCACTCATTGGTCACCCATTGGTGTCACTTTGGTCACTCTGTGGTCACTCATTGGTCCCTTTGGTCACTCTATGGTCACTCTCTGGTCACCCATTGGTCCCTCTCTGGTCCCTCTGTGTCACTCATTGGTCACTCAGGGTCCCCCATTGGTCCCTTTGGTCCCTCTGTGTCACTCATTGGTCACTCTGTGGTCACTCCATGGTCACTCAGGGTCACCCATTGGTGTCACTTTGGTCCCTCTGTGTCACTCATTGGTCCCTTTGGTCACTCTCTGGTCACTCATTGGTCACTCATTGGTCACTCAGGGTCACCCATTGGTGTCACTTTGGTCCCTCTCTGTCACCCATTGGTCCCTTTGGTCCCTCTGTGTCACTCATTGGTCACTCAGGGTCACTCCATGGTCACTCCATGGTCCGTCTCTGGTCACCCATTGGTGTCACTTTGGTCACTCTGGTCACTCTTTGGTCACTCAGGGTCACCCATTGGTGTCACTTTGGTCCCTCTGTGTCACTCATTGGTCCCTTTGGTCACTCTCTGGTCACTCCATGGTCACTCATTGGTCCCTTTGGTCCCATTGGTGTCCCTCGGGTCCCTCTGTGTCACTCTGTGGTCACTCATTGGTCACTCAGGGTCCCCCATTGGCCACTCATTGGTCACCCATTGGTCACTCTCTGGTCACTCTGTGGTCACTCTGTGGTCACTCCATGGTCACCCATTGGTCCCTCTCTGGTCCCTCTGTGTCATTCAATGGTCACTCCATGGTCACCCATTGGTCACCCATTGGTCACTCCATGGTCACCCATTGGTCACTCATTGGTCACTCAGGGTCACCCATTGGTCACTCATTGGTCACCCTTTGGTCACTCATTGGTCACCCATTGGTCACCCATTGGTCACCCATTGGTCACTCATTGGTCACCCATTGGTCACTCATTGGTCACCCATTGGTCACCCATTGGTCACTCATTGGTCACTCATTGGTCACTCATTGGTCACCCATTGGTCACCCATTGGTCACTCATTGGTGTCCCTTTGGTCCCTCTGTGTCACTCACCCAGGGCCAGGCTCAGGTTCTCCCCCATCCCCTGCAGTTGCCCAAAGCAAACGGAGCCGGGTGGGACCCGGGACAGCCTGGGGGGGGGGAGAGAATTTGGGGTCAAATCCGGCGATTTTGGGGCTTTTCCGAAATTCAGCCCCAAATTACCCCAAAATCAACCCAAAAATTCACCCGAAATGAAGAAAATTTAATTAAAATTTAACTCTAAATTAAGCAAAAGTTAACCCCAAAATTAAGATGAAATTAGGCTAAAATTAACAAAATTTAATTAAAATTTAACTTTAAATTAAGCAAAAGTTAACCCCAAAATTAAGATGAAATTAGGCTAAAATTAACAAAATTTAATTAAAATTTAACTCTAAATTAAGCAAAAGTTAACCCCCAAATTAATTTAAAATTAGACAAAAATTAACCCAATTTTAATCAAAAATTAACCAAAATTTTTGGTAACAAATGAACCCCAAATTAATAAAAAATTAATAAAATTTTATAAAAATTAATAAAAAATTAATCAGAAATTAACAAAAAATTTACTCAAAATTCACCCAAAATTATAACAGAAATTAACCCAAAATTAACCAAAAATTAACAGCAAATTAGCCAAAATTAATAATTGCCCCCAAATTACCCCAGAATTCAGAAAAATTCACCAAAAATCACAAAAAAATTAGAAAAAAAAATAGAAAAAAATTCACAAAAAATTCACCAAAAATTCACCAAAAAATTCACAAAAATCACCAAAAAATCACCAAAAAATCCCCAAATATCCCTAAAAAATCCTCCTAAAATTCCCATAGAAATCAGCCAAAAAATCACCAAAAAATCCCTAAAAATACAAAAAAAAAAGAAAGAAAAAAATCCCAAAAAATTAAAGAAAAAAATCACAAAAAATAAAGAAAAAAATCACAAAAAATTGCAAAAATCATCAAAAAGATTCCCAAAAAATAATGGAAAACTCATTAAAAATTCCAAAAAAATCACAAAAAATCACCAAAAAATCCCCAAATATCCCTAAAAAATCCTCCTAAAATTCCCATAGAAATCACCAAAAAATCGCCAAAAATTACAAAAAAATACCAAAAAATTACAAAAAAACCCCAAAAATTAATGAAAAAAATCACAAAAAATTAAGAAAAAAATCACAAAAAATTAAGAAAAATAAATCACAAAAAAATTACAAAAATCACCAAAAAAATATCACAAAATATTAATGAAAAACTCATTAAAAATTCCCAAAAAATCGCTAAAAAATCACCCAAAAATTCCCAAAAAATTCCAAAAAAATTCCCAAAAATTAAAAAAAAAATCCTGATAAAAATATCCATAAATCCTGATAAAAATGGCCCCAAATTCACCATTTTTGGCCCCATTCTCACCCCCTGAGAGCAGCCAGGGCCGAGTCCTCGTTGTGCGTGGCCACCATGAGCGAGAGGCGCGAGCGCGGCCGGGCCAGGGCGGACAGGAGGAGCCTCAGGCAGCGATGGTAGCTGGGAGAGACCCAAAATCCCAGGAAATGAGCCCAAAATTCAGCAGAAATCAGCACAAAATTCAGCCAGAAATCCCCCAAAATCAGCACAAAATCCCCCCAAAATTCGCCCAGAAATCGGCACAAAATCACAGGAAATGAACCCAAAATTCAGCAGAAATCAGCACAAAATTCAGCCAGAAATCCCCCCAAAATTCAGCCAAAAATCCCCCCAAAAATCGCCCAGAAATCGGCAGAAAATCACAGGAAATAAACCCAAAATTCAGCAAAAATCAGCACAAAATTCAGCCCAAAATCCCCCCAAAATTCACCCAGAAATCAGCACAAAATCCCAGGAAATGAACCCAAAATTCAGCAGAAATCAGCACAAAATTCAGCCAAAAATTCCCCCCAAAATTCACCCAGAAATCAGCACAAAATCAAAGGAAATGAACCCAAAAATCACCAAAAAATTCACCCAGAAATCAGCACAAAATCACAGGAAATGAACCCAAAATGAACCCAAAAATCACCAAAAAATTCACCCAGAAATCAGCACAAAATCACAGGAAATGAACCCAATATTCAGCCAAAAATTCCCCCAAAATTCACCCAGAAATCAGCACAAAATCAAAGGAAATGAACCCAAAAATCACCAAAAAATTCACCCAGAAATCAGCACAAAATCACAGGAAATGAACCCAAAATTCAGCAGAAATTCACCCCAAAATTCGCCCAGAAATCGGCACAAAATCACAGGAAATGAACCCAAAATTCCGCCAAAAATCGGCACGAAATGAACCCAAAAATCAGCACAAAAATCACAGGAAATGAACCCAAAATTCAGCAGAAATTCACCCCAAAATTCACCCAGAAATCAGCACAAAATTCAGCCAAAAATCCCCCCAAAATTCAGCCAGAAATCAGCAGAAAAATCACCCAGAAATCAGCACAAAATCACTGGAAATAAACCCAAAAATCAGCAGAAATTCACCCCAAAATTCAGCCAGAAATCAGCAGAAAAACCACCCAGAAATGAGCGCAAAATCACAGGAAATGAACCCAAAATTCACCACAAATTCACAGGAAATGAACCCAAAATTCAGCCAGAAATAACCAAAAAATTTAGCCAGAAATCAGCACAAAATCCCAGGAAATGAACCCAAAATTCACCCAGAAATTCACCCAAAAATTCACCCAGAAATCAGCACAAAATCACAGGAAATTGACCCAAAATTCACTCAGATATCAGCACCAAAATCACAGGAAATGAACCCAAAATTCAGCCCAAAATCAGCACAAAAATTCACCCAGAAATCGGCACAAAATCACAGGAAATCAACCCAAAAATCACCAAAAAATTCACCCAGAAATCGGCACAAAATCACAGGAAATGAACCCAAAATGAACCCAAAAATCACCAGAAAAATTCACCCAGAAATCAGCACAAAATCAAAGGAAATGAACCCAAAATTCAGCCCAAAATCAACACAAAATTCACCCAGAAATAAGCAGAAAATTCACCCAGAAATCAGCACCAAAATCACAGGAAATGAACCCAAAAATCAGCACAAAATTCACCCAGAAATCAGCAAAAATTCACAGGAAATGAACCCAAAATTCAGCAGAAATTCACCCCAAAATTCGCCCAGAAATCGGCACAAAATCACAGGAAATGAACCCAAAAATCAGCTCAAAATCATCCCAAAATTCAGCCAAAAATTCCCCCAAAATTCAGCGCAAAATCAGCACAAAATTCACCCAGAAATCAGCGCAAAAATCACAGGAAATGAACCCAAAATTCAGCCCAAAATCAGCACAAAAATTCACCCAGAAATCAGCACAAAATCACAGGAAATGAACCCAAAATTCAGCAGAAATTCACCCAAAAAATCAGCCAGAAATCAGCACAAAAATCACAGGAAATGAACCCAAAATTCACCCAGAAACTGACCCCAAAATTCACCCAGAAATCAGCAGAAAATCACTGGAATTGAACCCAAAATTCACCCAGAAACCAGCACAAAATCGCAGGAAATGAACCCAAAATTCAGCCAGAAATCAGCACACAAAATCACAGGAAATGAACCCAAAATTCAGCCAGAAATCAGCACAAAAATCACAGGAAATGAACCCAAAAATCAGCAAAAAATTCACAGGAAAATCAGCCCAAAATCAGCACAAAATTCACCCAGAAATCAGCAGAAAATTCACCCAGAAATCAGCACAAAATCACAGGAAATGAACCCAAAATTTGCCCTGAAATTCACCCAAAAATAACCCAAATTCAACCCAAATTCAACCCAAAATTCACTCAAAATTCACCCAAAATTAAACCAAATATACACCAAATTTAACCCAAAATTCACCCCAAATTCACGCAAAATTAAACCAAAAATAACCCAAATTCAACCCAAAATTAACCCCAAATTCACTTAAAAATAAACCAAAAATTCACGCAAAATTAACCCCAAATTCACCCCAAATTCCCCCCGAGGGGCCGCCCCTCCCCCACCTGGCCGAGGTCTCCTCAGGTGTGTCCCAGGTGGGGGAGGGGCAGCCCCGGGCCCGTGCCCGCCCCTGCTCCTGGGCCAGGTAAGCCCCGCGCACCAACTTCACCCCGCAGCTGAGGCCGGCCCCGCCCACCTGGGCCAGGTGAGCGCCCAGGGCGGCCTCGGTGTCCTGGGGAGGGGACGGGGGGGACAGGTGAGCTCAGGTGGGACCCAGGTGTGCCCAGGTGGGACCCAGGTACCCCCCCAGGTGTGCCCAGGTGTGCCCAGGTGTGCCCAGGTGTGCCCAGGTGTGCCCAGGTACCCCCCCAGGTGTGCCCAGGTGTGCCCAGGTGAGTGCCCAGGGCAGCCTCAGTGTCCTGGGGAGGGGACAGGGGGGGACAGGTGAGCTCAGGTGGGACCCAGGTGTGCCCAGGTGGGACCCAGGTACCCCAAAATGTGCCCAGGTGTGCCCAGGTGTGCCCAGGTGTGTCCAGGTACCCCAAAATGTGCCCAGGTGTGCCCAGGTGTGACTAAAGTACCCCCAGGTGTGCCCAGGTGAGCGCCCAGGGCGGCCTCGGTGTCCTGGGGAGGGGACGGGAGGGGACAGGTGAGCCCAGGTGTGCCCCAGGTGTGCCCAGGTGTGCCCCAGGTACCCCAAAATGTCCCCAGGTGTGCCCAGGTGAGCGCCCAGGGCGGCCTCAGTGTCCTGGGGAGGGGACAGGGAGGGACAGGTGAGCCCAGGTGGGACCCAGGTGTGCCCAGGTGTGACCCAGGTACCCCAAAATGTGCCCAGGTGTGACCCAGGTGTGCCCAGGTGTGACCCAGGTACCCCAAAATGTGCCCAGGTGTGACCCAGGTGTGCCCAGGTGTGACTAAAGTACCCCCAGGTGTGCCCAGGTGTGCCCAGGTACCCCCCAAATGTGCCCCAGGTACCCCCCAGGTGTGCCCAGGTGAGCGCCCAGGGCGGCCTTGGTGTCTTGGGGAGGGGACAGGGGGGGACAGGTGAGCCCAGGTGGGACTAAAATACCCCCAGGTGTGACCCAGGTGTGCCCAGGTACCCCAAATGTGCCCAGGTGTGTGCCCAGGTGTGCCCAGGTGTGTTCAGGTACCCCAAAATGTGCCCAGGTGTGCCCAGGTGAGCACCCAGGGCAGCCTCGGTGTCCTGGGGAGGGGACAGGGGGGGACAGGTGAGCTCAGGTGTGACCCAGGTGTGCCCAGGTGTGTCCCCAGGTGTGCCCAGGTGTGCCCAGGTACCCCCCAGGTGTGCCCAGGTGAGCGCCCAGGGCGGCCTCGGTGTCCTGGGGAGGGGACAGGGGGGGACAGGTGAGCCCAGGTGCCCCAAAATGTGCCCAGGTGTGACTCAGGTGCCCCCAGGTGTACCCCAGGTGAGCCCAGGTGAGCACCCCCATGTGCCCAGGTACCCCAAAATGAGGCTCAGGTGTGACTCAGCTGCCCTCAGGTGTGCCCAGGTACCCCCAGGTGTCCCCAGGTGTGCCCAGGTGTGCCCAGGTACCCCCCAGGTGTGCCCAGGTGTGACCCAGGCACCCCAAAATGTGGCTCGGGTGTGACTCAGCTGCCCTCAGGTGTGCCCAGCTGCCCTCAGGTGTGCCCAGATGTGCCCAGATGTGCCCAGATGTGCCACTCACCCTCAGGTAGGCCTGCCAGGTGTGCCAGACGCGGGCTCGGGGCCCCTCCCGGTTGTGCCTCCACATCAGCCCCCAGGTGAGGCAGGTGAGGGCGGGGTTCAGGTGAGACATCTCAGCATCAACCAACACCTGAACGTCACGGGACACCGCGGCCTGGGGGGGACAGGGGGGGACAGGTGTGCCCAGGTGTGCCCAGGTGTGCCCAGGTGTGCCCCAGGTGTCCTTGTACCACTTTTCCCGCCATTTCCAGGTGTCTCAGGTGTGCCCAGGTGTGTCTCAGGTACCCCCAGGTGTGCCCAGGTGAGTTCAGGTGTCCCCAAGTGTGTTCCAGGTGTGCCCAGGTGTGTCCCAGGTACCCCCACATGTGTCCCAGGTACCCCCAGGTGTGTCCCAGGTGTCCCAGGTGTGCCCAGGTGTCCTTGTCCCACTTTCCCCACCATTTCCAGGTGTCCCCAGGTGTCCCCAGGTGTCCCTGACCCGCCCTTGCCCACCTGGCCGAGCTCAGGTCACTCCCCTTAGCCCCTCCCACCTCCCCTGAGCCCCTCCCACCTCCCCTGAGCCCCGCCCCCCTCACCTGAGCCCCTCCCCCCTCACCTGTGCCACCCTCTCCAGTCTCCTCAGGCCCCTCCCCAGGTGCTCGTTCTCGGCCGGGCTGAGCCAGGTGAGCTCTGGCACCTGCTGGGAGGGGGCGTGGCCCAGAAAAAAAGGGGCGTGGTCAATGCAAAAGAGGTGCTGTTCATGTAAAAACGGGCGTGGTTTGATTAAAAAGGGGCGTGGTCAATAGCGGAGGGGTTACCTGGCCGCCCAACATGGCCGCCACCTCTTCTGGGTTAAGCCCCGCCCCTTCCGGCTCGGCCAATTGGAGCGAGATTTTCTCCTGGGGGGGGCGTGGTCAGAGGGGGGGGGCTCAGCTGAGGGGCCTCAGTGCCCCACAGAGGCCTCAGTGCCCCATAGAGGCCTCAATGCGCCATAGAGGCCTCAGTGCCTCATAGAGGCCTCAGTGCCCTATAGAGGCCTCAATGCCCCATAGATCCCAATCCTCTCCCATAGAGGCCTCAGTGCTCCATAGAGGCCTCAGTGCCCCATAGAGGCCTCAGTGCCCCATAGATCCCAATCCTGCCCCATAGAGGCCGCAGTGCCCCATAGAGGCCTCACCTGCCCCATAGAGACCTCACCTGCCCCATAGATCCCAATCCTGCCCCATAGAGGCCTCAGTGCTCCATAGAGGCCTCAATGCCCTACAGAGGCCTCAGTGCCCCATAGAGGCCTCACCTGCCCCATAGAGGCCTCAGTGCCCCATAGATCCCAATCCTGCCCCATAGAGGCCTCAGTGCTCCATAGATTTCTCAGTGCCCCACAGAGGCCTCAATGCCCCATAGATCCCAATCCTGCCCTATAGAGGCCTCAATGCCCCATAGAGGCCTCAGTGCCCCATAGATCCCAATCCTGCCCCATAGAGGCCTCAGTGCTCCACAGAGGCCTCAGTGCCCCATAGGGGCCTCAGTGCCACATAGATCCTAATCCTGCCCCATAGAGGCCTCAGTGCCCTACAGAAGCCTCAGTGCCCCAGAGAGGCCTCAGTGCCCCATAGAGGCCTCAATGCCCCATAGATCCCAATCCTCTCCCATAGAGGCCTCAGTGCCCC
Source organism: Agelaius phoeniceus (assembly GCF_051311805.1). NCBI lineage: Eukaryota > Metazoa > Chordata > Aves > Passeriformes > Icteridae > Agelaius > Agelaius phoeniceus. The sequence goes on along the minus strand of NC_135302.1, from coordinate 849,035 downwards.
ATAGATCCCAATCCTGCCCCAAAGATGCCCCCTGCCCCATTGACCCCACACATCCCCCTGCCCCACAGACTCCACAGATCCCCACCCCACAGATCCTGCCCCACAGACCCTGCCCCATAGATCCCACCCCACAGATCCCCCATAGACCCCACAAATGCCCCCATAGACCCCACAGACCCCACCCCACAGGTCCCCCCTGCCCCACAGCTCCCCCGTGCCCCACTCACGCAGAGCCGCTGGCTCAGCAGCGCCGTCACCTTGAGCTGCATGGCGGGCTCGGGGCCCGAGGCGGCCGCCAGCCCCACACACTGCAGGGCTGCCCCACAGTTCTGCTCAAACCAGGCCTCGCTGCCCCACACGGGACCCCAAAAACATCAGTGACCCCTAAAGGGACCCTAAAAGCCCATCAGTGACCCCAAAACCCCATCAGTGACCCCAGAACTGCCCCATAAGTAACCCCAAAGTGACCGTAAAACCCCATCAGTGACCCCAAAACTGACCCATAAGTGACCCCATACCCTATAAGTGACACTCACAAGTGACTCCAGACCCACAAGAATCCCATAAGTGACCCCAGGACTCCATAAATGGCCCACAAGTGACCCTAAAACTCCATTAGTGACCTACAAGTGATCCCCAAAACCCCTTAGTGACACACAAGTGACCCATAAGTGACCCTAAAATCCCGTTAGTAACACCAGAACTGATCCATAAGTGACCCCCACACCCCATAAGTGACCCACAGGTGACCCCAGGACACCATTAGTAACCCTAAAACCCTGTTAAGTGACCCTAAAACCCCATAAACGACGCTAAAACCCCACAAGTGACCCCAACTCACCCCTCTCCATCGGGTCCCTCACCCTCGATGGGCAGGGCCAGCAATGGCCGCAGGCCACGAGCCTGGAGCCGCTGGCCCAGCTCCTGCACGGCCGCCGGGCTCCGGCCGACCGCAAACTGTCCCCAAAGGGACACGGAGAGAAGGGCCCGCCATAGACGGGCACCCAGAACCCGGCGGGACGCCCGCAGGAACTGTGGGGAATGGAGGGAGGTTGGGGTGGGATGGGGAGAAAATGGAGGGGGAGCGTGAGGGGAGAAAATGGAGGGCAAGCGTGAGGGGAGGGAAAGGGCGGGAAAGTGTGAGGGGAGAAAATGGAGGGGGAGTGTGAGGGGAGAAAATGGAGGGAGAGCGTGAGGGGAGGGAAAGGGTGGGAAAGTGTGAGTGGAGAAAATGGAGGACAGGTGTGAAGGGGAGGAAATGGTGGGGGAGTGTGAGGGGGAAAAAGGGCAGGAAAGTGTGAGGGGAGAAAATGGTCGCCGAGTGTGAGGGGGAAAATGAAGGGAAAGTGTGAGGGGAGAAAAGGGCAGAAAAGTGTGAGGGGAGGAAATGGTGGGGGAGTGTGAGGGGAGAAAATGGAGGGCGAGTGTGAGGGGAGGGAAAGGGCGGGAAAGTGTGAGGGAAGGAAATGGAGGGAGAACGTGAGAGGAGAAAAGGGCAAGAAAGTATAAGGGGAGAAAATGGTCGCGGAGTGTGAGGGGGAAAATGAAGGGAAAATGTCAAGGGAGGAAATGGTGGGGGAGTGTGAAGGGAGAAAATGGAGGGAAACTGTGAAGGGAGAAAAGGGCAAGAAAGTGTGAGGGGAGAAAATGGAGGGGGAATGTGAGGGGAGGGAAAGGGCAGGAAAGGGTGAGGGGAGAAAATGGTGGAGGAGTGTGAGGGAAGAAAATGGAGGGCGAGTGTGAGGGGAGAAATGAAGGGAAGATGCAGGGTGAGGAAATGGTGGGAAAGTGTGAGGAGAGGAAATGAAGGGAGAGTGTGAGGGGAGAAAATGGTGGGGGAATATGAGAGGAGGAAATGGAGGAAATTGTGGGGGGTGGAAATGGAGGGGGACTGTGAGGGGAAAAAAGAGAAGAAAAGGGGAAGTGTGAGGAAAAGTGTGAGGGGAGGAAATGGCGGGAAAATGTGAGGGAAGAAAATGATGGGAAACAGTGAGGGGACGGGGAAGAAAGAAAGCCCTGAAGGGACAAAAAGGCCTGATCCCTGAGGGAAGAAAATGAGGGGAGCCATGAGGGAACAGGACAAAAGGGATTCCCTACTTTCCCCTCACAACTGCTCCAGAGGGACATAGCCCAGAACCCGCCATGACTGTCAGGAGCAGGGGTGAATTTTGGGGTTCACTTATGGGGTTTGGGAGCAGGTTATGGGGCAGAGACTAGGGATGGGTGGATATTTAGGAGTCACTTATGGGGCTGGGAAGGGGTTGGGGGTTAATTTGTGGAATTTGGGGGGCTCCTATGGGGCAAGGGAGGGATTTGGAGGTCACTTATGGGGCAGTCCGTGAGGGCAGAAAATGGTGGGAAGCCCTGAAGGTGCCTCTGTGTGGTTATGGGGGAGGGTCTCTATGGGTCAGGGGTCTCTCTATGGGTCAGGGGTCTCTAATTGGGGTAGGGGGGGGTCCCCATTTTTGGGGAGGGGGTCTCACCACCTCGGGGTCCTGCTGCAGCCGGGGGTGGGAGCAGAGGGCGAACACCAGCAGGCCCCGGAGCAGCTCCCACCATCCCAGGACCGCCAGGGCCCGGCCCTCCCTCACCATCACTTCCACCTGCAGCTGCAATGGCGACCCCTCCCCACCTTCTGAGCCCTCCTGCCCCATAGATCCCCCCAAAGACCCCTCCTTCCCCACGGATTTACTCCCAGACTTCTCCTGCCCCATAGATCTCCTCTGCTCCATGGATCTCCACAGGGACCCTCTCCAACCTTTGGTCCCTCCCTGCCCCATAGATCGACCCCCAGAGTGCCCCTGCCCCATAGATCCCCCCAAAAATCTGCCCAAGGACCTCCCCTGCCCCATAGATCCCCCCATAAATCCCCCCATGAACCTCCTCTGCCCCACAGATTCCCCCATAAATCCCCCCAAGGACCTCCCCTGCCCCATAGATCTCCACAGGGACCCCCCCTGCCCCATAGATCTCCGCAAGGACCCCCCCTGCCCCATGGCAGCACCAGGAGGAGCCTGAGGGAGGTGGGGGAGGGATGAATTTATCCCCCAGTCTCCCCCCGAGTCACTCATTAACGGGGTTAATTAGTGAGGGATTAATAAGGGGCAAAGCCGTGCCTCCCCCAGCCTTGTCACTCATTAACGAGGGTTTTTTTAATGAGTAATTAATGGCTGAATGATTTTTGGGGCACCGTTATGGGGCAGGGTGAATCCCCTTGTTGGTCATTAACCAGAGCTGATTAATTAATTAAAAATTTTAAGTAATTAATTAATGTTTTCGCTTTTCAATTAATTCATCAAAATGGGGAGTTGTGGGGCAGGTTATGGGGCAGGGGACACTCCCTTGCTGCTCATTAATAAATTGTAAATTACTAAGTAATAATTGAATTAATTCACAATTTTATCAGTCCATTAATAAATTTTAATAAAATGGGGCAGAACAATGGGGCAGAATCTCTGGGGCAAGTTACAAGGCAGGGGACATCATTAATTAATGAGGGATAATGATTTATTTAAGGATTTTAAGTCATTATTTTATTAAAATTAAGAGTTGTGGGGCAGAATCAGTGGGTCACACTGAGGGGACAAAATGGAGGGAAGCCGTAAGGGGAGAAAATGGTGCAAAACTGTGAGGGGACTGGGAGAAGGGAAGCTACAAAAGGAGAAAATGGCAGAAAAGTGTGAGGGGAGAAAATGGTGGGAAACCGTGAGAGGAGAAAATGGAGATAAAGTGTGAGGGGAGAGGGAGAAGGGAAGCTATGAGGGGAGAAAATGGAGGGAAGCCGTGAGGGGACAAAATGGTGGAAAGCTGTGAGGGGAGAAAATGGAGGGAAGCTGTGAGGGGAGAAAGTGGAGGGAAACTGTGAGGGGAAAGAATGGTAAGGCAGCCATGAGAGGAAAAAGTGAAGGGCAGCCATGAGGGACAAAATAGAAAATTGTGAGGGGACAGGGAGAAAGGGAAGCCATGAGGGGAGAAAATGGTGGGAACCATGAAGGGACAAGAAGATGGGGCCGCCATGAGGGGAGAAAATGGCGGAAAACTGTGAGGGGACAAAATGGCGGGAAATTGTGAGAGAACAAGGAGAAGGGAAGCCATGAGAGGACAAAATGGAGGCAAGCTGTGAGGGGAAAAAGTGGTAAGGCAGCCATGAGAGGAAAAAGTGAAGGGAAGCCATGAGAGGACAAAATGGAAAATTGGGAGGGGACGTGGAGAAAGGGAAGCCATGAGGGGAGAAAATGGTGGGAAATTGTGATAAGAAAAAAATGGAGATAAAGTGTGAAGGGAGAAGGAGATGGGAAGCCATGAGGGGAGAAAATGATGGGAAACCGTAAAGGGACAAAAAGATGGGGCCGCCATGAGGGGAGAAAACAGTGGGAAATTGTGAGGGGAGAAAATGGTGGAAAACTGTGAGGGGACAAAATGGCGGGAAGCCATGAAGGGACAAAATGGTGGGAAATTGTGAGAGAAGAAGGAGAAGGGAAGCCATGAGAGGACAAAATGGAGGGAAGCTGTGAGGGGAGAAAGTGGAGGGAAACTGTGAGGGGAAGGAGTGGTAAGGCAGCCATGAGAGGACAAAGTGAAGGGAAGCCATGAGGGACAAAATGGCAGGAAATTGTGAGGGGACATGGAGAAAAGGAAGTCATGAGGGGACAAAATGGTGGGAAATTGTGATAAGAAAAAAACGGAGATAAAGTGTGAGGGGAGAGGGAGAAGGGAAGCCATGAGGGGAGAAAATGGAGGGAAGCTGTGAGGGGACAAAATGGCGGAAAGCTGAGGGGAGAAAATGGAGGGAAGCTGTGAGGGGACAAAATGGAGGGAAGCCATGAAGGGACAAAATGGAGGGAAATTGTGAGGGGAGAAAATGGAGGCAAGCTGTGAGGGGAAGGAGTGGTAAGGCAGCTATGAGAGGAAAAAGTGAAGGGAAGCCATGAGGGACAAAACAGAAAATTGTGAGGGGACAGGGAGAAAGGGAAGCCATGAAGGGAGAAAATGGCAGGAAATTGTGATAAGAAAAAATGAAGATAAAATGTGAGGGGAGAGCGAGAAGGGAAGCCATGAGGGGAGAAAATGGAGGGAAGCTGTGAAGGGACAAAAAGATGGGGCCGCCATGAGGGGAGAAAACAGTGGGAAATTGTGAGGGGAGAAAATGGCGGGAAGCCATGAAGGGACAAAATGGTGGGAAATTGTGAGAGAAGAAGGAGAAGGGAAGCCATGAGAGGACAAAATGGAGGAAAGGTGTGAGGGGACAAAATGGAGGGAAGCCATGAAGGGACAAAATAGAAAGGGGACAGGGAGAAAGGGAAGCCATGAGGGACAAAATAGAAAATTGTGAGGGGACAGGGAGAAAGGGAAGCCATGAGGGACAAAATAGAAACTTGTGAGGGGAGAGGGAGATGGGAAGCCATGAGGGGAGAAAATGGGGGGAAGCTGTGAGGGGAGAGGATGAAGAAGATGGGGAAAGGGGTAGCCCTGAGGGAACAGATTGAAGAAAAACCACGAAAGAAATAATAAAAGGATGGGGTGAAGGGAAGCCATGATGGGAGAAAAAGGCGGGAAAACGTGAGGGGGAGAAAAGAGGCAGGAAAATGTGAGGGGAGAAAAGAGGCGGGAAAATGTGAGGGGAGAAAAATGCAGGAAAACGTGAGGGAAAAAAATGGAAAACGTGAGGGGAGAAAAAAGGCAGGAAAATGTGAGGGAAGAAAAAGGAAGGAAAATGTGAGGGAAGAAAAAGGAAGGAAAATGTGAGGGGAAAAAAGGCGGGAAAACGTGAGGGGAGAATAAAGGAAAACGTGACGGGGAGAAAAAAGGCGGGAAAACGTGAGGGGAGAAGCTTTGGGGTCACTTATGGGGCAGAGCCAGGATCTATGGGGCAGCCCCTATTCTGCCCCTCATGACCACATTAATTAACACCTCATTAACACGCTCTTGAATAATTCATTTATTCATTTCCAGCAGCAGGACCCTCGATGGAACAGGTGAGGGATCTATGGGGCAGGTAAGGCCTCTGTGGGGCAGGTGATGAATCCATGGGGCAGGTGATGAATCCATGGGGCAGGTGAGGGATCCCTGGGGCAGGTGAGGGATTTATGGGGCAGGTGAGGGTTCCATGGGGCAATTGAGGGTTCTATGGGGCAGGTGAGGGATCCATGGGGCAGGTGAGGCTCAGTAGTTGCCGCGCTCCTGCCGGAAGCCGCCGCGCCTCAGGTACCCGTCGCCCTTGCGGTAGCCGCCATCTTTCTGATCTGGAGGGAGGGACGGACGGGTGAGAGCGGGGCTGGGGGGCTCAGGTGTGTCCCAGGTGTGTCCCAGGTGTCCCCTCAGGTGTCCCCTCAGGTGTCCCCTCAGGTGTGCCCAAGTGTACCCCAGCCACTTCCATCTTCCCCCAGGTGTAACTGAGTGACCCAGGTGTGGCCAGGTGTGCACCAGGTGTATCCAGGTGTGGCCAGGTGTGCCCCAGGTGTATCCAGGTGTGTCCCAGGTGTTCTCCAGGTATATCCAGGTGTGCACCAGGTGCATCCAGGTGTGCCCAGGTGCCCCCAGATGTGCCCCAGGTATATCCAGCTGTGTCCCAGGTGTATCCCTCAGCCCCCCACCTGCCCCTAGGTGTATCCAGGTGTATCCCAGGTGTCTCCAGGTGTGCCCCAGGTGCCCCCAGGTGTGCCCAGATGTGCCCCAGGTGTATCCAGCTGTGCCCAGGTGTCTCCCTCCTCCCCCCACCTGCCCCCAGATGTATCCAGCTGTGCCCTCAGGTGTATCCAGCTGTGCCCAGGTGTATCCCTCAGCCCCCCACCTGCCCCCAGGTGTGCCCAGGTGCCCCCAGGTGTGCCCAGGTGTGCCCCAGGTGTATCCAGGTGTACCCCAGGTGTACCCCAGGGGTATCCAGGTGTGTCCCAGGTGTATCCAGGGGTATCCAGATGTGCCCCAGGTGTATCCAGGTACATCCAGGTGTGCCCAGCTGTGCCCCAAGTGTGCCCAGCTGTGCTCCAGGTGTATCCAGGTACATCCAGGTGTGCCCTCAGGTGTCTCCAGCTGTGCCCCAGGTGTGTCCCAGTTGTATCCGGCTGTGCCCCAGGTGCCTCCAGCTGTGCCCATAGGTGCCCCTGGGTGTGCCCAGCTGTACCCCAGGTCTCTCCAGGTACATCCAAGTGTGCCCCAGGTGCCCCCCAGGTATATCCAGGTGTATCCAGCTGTGCCCCAGCTGTGCCCAGCTGTGCTCACCTCTGAAGTAGCCCCCGTAGGCTCCCTGCCTCTGGTCCAGCACCCGCTCGTTGTTCTCCACCAGGTTCCCCAACTTCTCGGCCAACTGCAGCGCCAGGTTCTGCGTGGCCGTGGGCTCCGTCCTGTGCATCATCACCGTGGCCGTGGGCTGGTCCAGAGAGGCCTAAGGGGGGCACAGGTGAGAGCCAGAAGGACCAAAACTGCCTCAAATGGCTCCAGAACTGCTCCAAAAGGCTTCAAAACTGCCCCACATGGACCAAAATTGACCCAGAACTGCCCCAAATGGCTCCAAAAGGCTCCAAAAGTGCCCCAAAATTGACCCAAATGGCTCCAAAACTGGCCCAAATGGACCAAAATTGGACAAAAACTGCCCCAAAAGGCTCCAAAAGTGCCCCAAAATTGACCCAAATGGAGAAAAATTGACCCAGAACTGCCCCAAAAGGCTCCAAAACTGCCCCAAATGGACCAAAATTGAGCCAGAACTAGCCCCAAAAGGCTCCAAAACTGCCCCAAAAGGCTCCAAAACCGCTCAAAATTGACCCAAATGGCTCCAAAACCACCCAAAACTGCCCCAAATGGAGCAAAATCGACCCCAAACTGCCCCAAAAGGCTCCTAAAACTGACCCAGAACTGCCCCCAAAAGGCTCCCGAACTGCCCCAAATTGACCCAAATGGCTCCAAAACTGCCCCAAATGGCTCCAAAATTGACCCAGAACTGCCCCAAATGGACCAAAATTAACCCAAAACTGCCCCAAAAGGCTCCTAAATGGACCAAAATTGACCCAGAACTGCCCCAAAATTGACCCTAGAACTGCCCTAAAATTGACCCAAAACTGCCCCAAATGGAGCAAAACTGACCCTAGAACTGCCCCAAAAGGCTCCAAAACTGCCCCAAACGGACCAAAATGGACCCAAAACTGCCCCCAAAACTGCCCCAAATGGACCAAAATTGACCCAGAACTGCCCCAAAAGGCTCCAGAACTGCCCCTAATGGAGCAAAATTGACCCAGGACTGCCCCAAAAGTGCCCCAGGACTGCCCCAAAATCCCTGAAATTGGCCCCAAATCACCCCCTCAGCTGAGGTCACACCTGTCCCCAGTGTCCCCAGGTGTCCCCAGGTGCGTCCCCAGGTGTGTCCCCAGGTATCCCCAGGTGTGTCCCCATCTGTCCCCCCAGGTGTCCCCAGGTGTGTCCACAGGTGTGTCCCCAGGTGTCCCCCAGGTGTGTCCCCAGGTGTCCCCCAGAGTGTCCCCAGCTGTGTCCCAGGTGTCCCCAATGTCCCCAGGTGCGTCCCAGGTTTGTCCCCACTATCCCCAGGTATCCCCAGGTATCCCCAGCTGTCCCCAGGTGTGTCCCCAGGTGTGTCCCCAGGTGTATCCCCAGGTGTCCCCAATGTCCCCAGGTGTGTCCCCAATGTCCCCAATGTCCCCGGATGTCCCCAGGTGTCCCCACCATCAGCTCCTCGTTGATGATCATTTTGCTGATGATTCCGTGCACCGTGGGCAGGTCCAGCTCAAACATGGCCGCCAGCGTCTCCATGCTGGAAAATCCAGATTTCATCGCTTTTTAACCCAAAATTTGCTGCTTTTTCCCATCAAAATTCACCATTTTTTAACCTCAAAAATTCAATTTTTTTCCCCTTTTTAATTACAAAAATATCTACTTGAAAATCCCGTTTTTTTACATCAAAATTCACCATTTTTAGACTAAAAATTTGCCATTTTTAAACCTCAAAATTTACATATTCTTACCTCAAAATTCACCATTTTTAGACTAAAAATTTGCCATTTTTTAAACCTCAAAATTTACATATTTTTACTTCAAAATTCACCATTTTTTAAACCTCAAAATTTACATATTCTTACCTCAAAATTCACCATTTTTAGACCAAAAATTTGCCATTTTTAAACCTCAAAATTCACAATTTTTAGACTAAAAATATGCAATTTTTAAACCTCAAAATTTACCTATTCTTACTTCAAAATTCACCATTTTAGACTAAAAATTTGCCATTTTTTTAAACCTCAAAATTTACATATTCTTACCTCAAAATTCACCATTTTTAGACTAAAAATTTGCAATTTTTAAACCTCAAAATTTACATATTCTTACCTCAAAATTCACCATTTTTAGACTAAAAATTTGCCATTTTTAAACCTCAAAATTTACATATTCTTACTTCAAAATTCACCATTTTTTGTTCAAAATTCACATTTTTTACCTCAAAATATCACAATTTTCCCCTCAAAAATTAAAAAAACATTTGCTTTAAAATTCCCCGTTTTTTATCTCAAAAATTCACATTTTTTACCTCAAAATATCACAATTTTCCCCTCAAAAATTAAAAAAAAATTTCCTTTAAAATTCCCAATTTTTTATCTCAAAAATTCACATTTTTTACCTCAAAATATCACAATTTTCCCCTCAAAAATGAAAAAAATAATTCCTTTAAAATCCCCAATTTTTTACCTCAAAATATCACAATTTTCTCCTCAAAAATTAAAAAAAAAATTGCTTTAAGATTCCCAATTTTTTATCTCCAAAATCCAAGTTTTTTACCTCAAAAATTCACATTTTTTACCTCAAAATTTCACAATTTTTTCCTTTAAAATTCCCCATTTTTTATCTAAAAAATTCACATATTTTACCTCAAAATATCACAATTTTCCCCTCAAAAATTAAAAAAAAATTGCTTTAAAATTCCCCATTTTTTATCTCCAAAATCCAAGTTTTTTATCTCCAAAATCCAAATTTTTTACCTCAAAAATCCACATTTTTTACCTCAAAAATCCACATTTTTACCTCAAAAATCCACAATTTTTTCCTTTAATATTCCCCATTTTTGGAGATGTCAAAATCCCTCATTTTGGACCCAAAATCGCCGTTTTTTGCCCCAAAATCCTCCTCACCTGATGGAGTCGTAGACGCTGCTGTAGGTGAACAGGTACGTGCGGAGCGACTCCTCCTGGATCTTCCTGCGGAGGGACAGGGGGGTCACAGCTGGGAAACCCCAAAATTCTCCTTTCCTGACCCAAAATGACCCAAAATGGCTCCAAAATGGCCAAAAATGGCCCCAAAATGGCGGAAAGTGGCCCCAAAATGGCCCCAAAATGGCGGAAAATGGCCCCAAAATGGCCCCAAAATGGCCCCAAAATGGCGGAAAATGGCCCCAAAATGGCCCCAAAATGGCCACAAAATGGCCACAAAATGGCTGAAAATGGCCCCAAAATGGCCTCAAAATGGCCCCAAAATGGCTTCAAAATGGCGGAAAATGGCCCCAAAATGGCTGAAAATGGCACCAAAATGGCGGAAAATGGCCCCAAAATGGCTGAAAATGGCCCGAAATGGCCCCAAAATGGCTGAAAATGGCAACAAAATGACCCAAAATGGCCACAAAATGGCCACAAAATGGCTGAAAATGGCCCCAAAATGGCCGAAAGTGGCAGAAAATGGCCCCAAAATGGCGGAAAATGGCCCCAATATGGCCGAAAGTGGCCTCAAAATGACCCAAATTTCCTCACCTGGACACACCTGGCCACACCCCCAATCCCTAAAATTACCCAAAATGCCCCAAAATGGCCCCAAAATGGCTGAAAATGGCCCCAAAATGGCCCCAAAGTGTCTGAAAATGGCCTCAAAATGGCCCCAAAATGGGCCCAAAGTGGCCCCAAAATGGCCAAAAATGGCCCCGAAATGGCCCCAAGTGGCTCCAAAATGGCCCCAAAATGGCGGAAAATGGCCCCAAAATGGCGGAAAATGGCTGAAAATGGTCCCAAAGTGGCTGAAAATGGCCGAAAATGGACCCAAAATGGCTCCAAAATGGCCGAAAATGGCCCCAAAATGGCGGAAAATGACCCCAAAGTGGCTCCAAAGTGGCCCCAAAGTGGCTGAAAATGGCCCCAAAGTGGCCCCAAAATGGCTCCAAAATGGTTGAAAATGGCCCCAAAATGGCTCCAAAGTGGGCCCAAAATGGCTCCAAAATTACCCAAAATGCCTCAAAAATGGCCCCAAAGTGGCTGAAAATGGCCCCAAAATGGCTCCAAAATGGCCCCAAAATGGCCCCAAAATGGCTCCAATATGGCCCCAAAATGGCTGAAAATGGCCCCAAAATAACCCCAAAGTGGCTCCAAAATGGCCACAAAATGACTGAAAATGGCCCTAAAATGGCCCCAAAATGGTTGAACATGGACCCAAAAATGGCTCCAAAATGGCCCCAAAATGGCTGAAAATGGCCCCAAAATGGCCCCAAAATGGCGGAAAATGGCCCCAATATGGCCGAAAGTGGCAGAAAATGGCCCCAAAATGGCTCCAAAGTGGCCTCAAAATGACCCAAATTTCCTCACCTGGACACACCTGGCCACACCCCCAATCCCTAAAATTACCCAAAATGCCCCAAAATGGCTGAAAATGGCCCCAAAATGGCCCCAAAATGGCTGAAAATGGCCTGAAAATGGCCCCAAAATGGCTCCAAAATGGCTGAAAATGGCCTCAAAATGGCCCCAAAATGGCTCCGAAATGGCCCCAAAATGGCGGAAAATGGCCCCAAAATGGCTGAAAACGGCCCCAAAGTGGCCCCAAAATGGCTGAAAGTGGCTGAAAATGGCCCCAAAATGGCTGAAAATGGCACCAAAATGACCCAAAATGGCTGAAAATGGCCCCAAAATGGCCACAAAATGGCCCCAAAATGGCCACAAAATGGCGGAAAATGGCACCAAAATGGCTCCAAAATGGCAGAAAATGGCCCCAAAATGACCCAAATTTCCTTACCTGGGCACACCTGGCCATGCCCCCAATCCCTAAAATTACCCAAAATGCCCCAAAATGGCCCCAAAGTGGCTGAAAATGGCTCCAAAATGGCCCTAGAATGACCTGAAAATCCCACTCAAAATCAACAAAAATCACCCAAAATTGTCCAAAATTGCTAAAAATCGCCCAAAATTGCCCAAAATCCCCAAATTTTGATACCTGGCCCCACATGAGTCCAGGTGAGACTCTCCTGGAACTCACCTGAGACTCACCTGGGCACCTCAAATCCCTCCCAAAACCCTCAAAAATCCCACAAAAAATCGCCAAAAATCGCCCAAAAATCACCCAAAATTGCCCAAAATCGCTAAAAATCACCCAAAATTGCCCAAACTCGTGGGTTTTGGGGCTCACCTGACGAGCATGGCCCGCACCTGGTCGGCCTCGGGGAACAGGTCCCAGACTTTGAACCTCCCCAAATCCCCCAAAATCACCCAAAAATGCCCCAAAATCACCCAAAAATCGCCCAAAAATTGGCCAAAATCAGCCAAAAATCCCTCAAAAATCCACCTCAAAACCCTCAAAAATCGCCCAAAATTGCCCAAAATCCTCAAATTTCATTTCCTGGTTACACCTGAGCCCAAGTGAGCCTCACCTGGGCACCTCAAATCCCTCCCAAAATCCCCCAAAATCCCCCTAAAAACACTCAAAAATCACCCAAAAATCACCCAAAATTGTCCAAATTTGCCAAAAATCGCCCAAAATTGCCCAAAATCCCTAAATTTTGATACCTGGCCCCACATGAGTCCAGGTGAGACTCACCTGGAACTCACCTGAGACTCACCTGGGCACCACAAATCCTCGTTTTTAACCCCAAATCCATCCAAAAATCACCCAAAAATCCCACTCAAAACCCTCAAAAATCACCCAAAATTGTCCAAAATTGCTAAAAATCGCCCAAAATTGCCCAAAATCCCCAAATTTTGATACCTGGCCACACCTGACCCTGAGTGAGCCTCACCTGGGCACCTCAAAGTCTCATTTCCGACCCGAAATCCCCCTCAAAAATCCCACTCAAAATCGCCAAAAATCACCCAAAAATCACCCAAAAATCACTCAAAATCGCCCAAAATCGCTAAAAATCACCCAAAATTGCCCAAACTCGCGGATTTTGGGGCTCACCTGACGAGCATGGCCCGCACCTGGTCGGCCTCGGGGAACAGGTCCCAGACTTTGCCGTTCATTTTCTCGTTGACCACGAAGCGATGGCAGCGGCGCCAGTCCCCCGTCTTCATGGCCTTGGAGGCGGCCACCACGTGCTCCCGCATGGACTCGGGGGGACCTGGGCAGGGGACGAAATTTTGGGGTGAAAACCGGCGATTTTGGGCAAAAAATCCCCGAGTTTTGGGTAAAAAACCCGAGTTTTTAGGGTTAAAAATTGAGTTTTTGGGGTTGGAAATGGGGATTTTGGAGGGCACAAAATGGCGGCCACCACGTGCTCCCGCATGGACTCGGGGGGACCTGGGCAGGGGACGAAATTTTGGGGTGAAAAACGGCGATTTTGGGCAAAAAATCCCCAATTTTTGGGGTTAAAAATGGAATTTTTGGGGTTAAAAATGGAATTTTTATGGTTGGAAATGGGGATTTTATGGAGGGCACAAAATGGTGGCAACTCCAAGGCGGTCACAAAATGGCGGCACCTCCAAGGTCCAGGATGGACTCAGGGGGAGCTGGTGAGGGGAAAACATTTTGGGGTGAAAAACGGCGATTTTGGGCAAAAAAATCCCCGAGTTTTGGGGTTAAAAATGGAATTTTTGGGGTTGGAAATGGAATTTTTGGAGGGCACAAAATGGCGGCGCCTCCAGGTGTTGAGAAGGTCCTGGACAGGTGAGACACAGGTGGGACACTTGGACAAAATTTTGGGGTGAAAATTGTAAAATTTGGGTAAAAAAAGGTCAATTTTTGGGTAAAAAAATGGAATTTTTGTGGTTGGAAATGGGGATTTTGTGGAGGGCACAAAATGGCGGCCACCTCCAAGGCGGTCACAAAATGGCGGCAACTCCAAGGTCCAGGATGGACTCAGGGGGAGGTGGTGAGGGGACGAAATTTTGGGATGAAAAACGGCGATTTTGGGCAAAAAATCCCCGAGTTTTGGGGTAAAAAATGGAATTTTAGGGGTTAAAAATGGAATTTTTGGGGTTGGAAATGGGGATTTTGGAGGGCACAAAATGGCGGCCACCTCCAAGGGGGTCACAAAATGGCGGCAACTCCAAGGTCCTGAAGGGACTCGGGGGGAGGTGGTGAGGGGATGAAATTTTGGGGTGAAAAATGGCGATTTTGGGCAAAAAATCCCCGAGTTTTGGGTAAAAAACCCGAGTTTTTAGGGTTAAAAATTGAGTTTTTGGGGTTGGAAATGGGGATTTTGGAGGTCACAAAATGGCGGCAGCTCCAAAGTCTGGAAGGGACTCAGGGGAGCTGGGACAGGTGAGACACAGGTGGGGAAAAGTGAAGAAGTTTTGGGGTGAAAAACGCCAATTTTGGGTCAAAATTTCCAAATTTTGGTTAAAAACCCCATCCATGATCTGAGGAACATCAAGAAGATCCAGAACCGCCATTTTAGGAGATAAAGGAACCAAACCAAGACTGAATTAAGGTAATTATGGACCTCAAGAAGCCAATTTTGGGTCCAAATTTCCACATTTTGGTTAAAAGTACCAATTTTGGTCTGAGGAACCTCAGGAACATCTAAAATCTTGGTTTTTTGAGATAGAAGAACCAAACCAAGACCGACCTAAGGTAATTATGGACCTCAGAACCCAATTTTGGGTCAAAATCCTCAAATTTTGGGTCAAAACCCCATCCATGGTCTGAGGAACATCAGGAAGTTCTCAAACCTCCATTTTAGGAGATAAAAGAACCAAACCAAGACTGAATTAAGGTAATTATGGACCTCAGAACCCAATTTCGGACCTCAAAACCCCCAAATTTTGGGGTCAAAATTCCATCCATGGTCTGAGGAACATCAAGAAGTTCTAAAATCTCCATTTTAAGAGATAAAATAACCAAACCAAGACTGACCTAAGGTAATTATGGACCTCAGAACCCAATTTCAGACTTCCAAACCCAATTTTGGACCTCAAAACCTCCAAATTTTGGTTCTGAGGAACATTAAGAAGTTCTCAAACCTCCATTTTAGGAGATAGAAGAACCAAACCAAAACTGAATTAAGATAATTATGGACCTCAGAACCCCAAATCTCAACCCCAAACCCCCAAATTTTGGGTCAAAACCCCCAAATTTCAACACCAACCCCCCAAATCTTGGGTCAAAAACTCCATTTATGATCTGAGGAACATCAAGAAGATCTAAAACCGCCATTTTAGGAGATAAAAGAACCAAACCAAGACTGAATTAAGCAAATTATGGACCTCAGAACCCAATTTCGGACCTCAAAACCCCCAAATTTCAACACCAAGCCCCCAAATTTTGGGTCCTCCTCCCCATCCATGGTCTGAGGAACATCAAGAAGTTCTCAAACCTCCATTTTAGGAGATAGAAGAACCAAACCAAAACTTATTCAAGGTAATTATGGACCTCAGAACCCAATTTCAGACCTCCAAACCCAATTTCAGATCTCAAAACCCCCAAATTTTGGTTCTGAGGAACATCAAGAAGTTCTCAAACCTCCATTTTAGGAGATAGAAGAACCAAACCAAGACTGACCTAAGATAATTATGGACCTCAAGAAGCCAATTTTGGACCTCAGAACCCCCAAATTTCATCAATGTCACCATCCATGGTCTGAGGAACATCATAGAAGTTCTCAAACCACCATTTTAAGAGATAGAAGAACCAAACCAAGACCGACCTAAGGTAATTATGGACCTCAAAACCCCAAATCTCAACCCCAAACCCCCAAATTTTGGGTCCTCCTCCCCATCCATGGTCTGAGGAACATCAAGAAGATCTAAAATCTCCATTTTAGGAGATAAAAGAACCAAACCAAGACTGAATTAAGGTAATTATGGACCTCAGAACCCAATTTTGGACCTCAAAACCTCCAAATTTTGGTTCTGAGGAACATTAAGAAGTTCTCAAACCTCCATTTTAGGAGATAGAAGAACCAAACCAAAACTTATTCAAGGTAATTATGGACCTCAGAACCCAATTTTGGACCTCAAACCCCCAAATTTCATCAATGTCACCATCCATGGTCTGAGGAACATCCTGAAGTTCTCAAACCTCCATTTTAAGAGATAAAATAACGAAACCAAGACCGATCTAAGGTAATTATGGACCTCAGAACCCCAAATCTCAACCCCAAACCCCCAAATTTCATCAGTATCACCATCCATGGTCTGAGGAACATCAGGAAGTTCTCAAACCTCCATTTTAAGAGATAAAAGAACCAAACCAAAACTTATTCAAGGTAATTATGGACCTCAGAACCCAATTTCAGACCTCCAAACCCAATTTTGGACCTCAAAACCCCAAATTTCATCAGTATCACCATCCATGGTCTGAGGAACATCATAGAAGTTCTCAAATCTCCATTTTAAGAGATAAAAGAACCAAACCAAAACTTATTCAAGGTAATTATGGACCTCAGAACCCAATTTCGGACCTCCAAACCCCCAAATTTTGCGTCAAAAACCCCAAATTTTGTGCCAAAACCCCCGACTTCCATCTCCTCCTCCCCGTACCCAGCAGCGGCTGCCTCTCTCCGACGCGCAGCTGGTGGTGGAACTGCTTGCTGATCATCCTCCTGCGGGCGTCGAACTCGTGCGCCGCCATGTAGGGGATCTCCAGCAGCATGGCGGCCACCAGGTAGACGCACTCGAGGAGCTCCAGGTTGACGTGCATGTGGAAGGGCACCTGGCGCCTCTTCTCCACCTTCTCCTGCTCCGCGTTCCTCTCCTGGAGGCTCCTGAGCAGGAGGCCCTGGCCCAGGAGCTCCTTGGCCCGGCCGGAGCTCTGGATGTCCAGGAGGGCGTTGTGGGCGTCCTTGATCAGGCCCTGGCGGAAGGCGCAGATGCCCAGCTGGACCATGGTGCGGTTGTAGAGGATCTGGGATGGGAAAAGGGGAGGTCAAGGGGGGTTTTGGGGTGAGAAATGGGAGGTTTGGGTAAAAAAATTTAAAAATAAATTGAGGGGGTGGAGGTTTTGGAGGGGACAAAATGGCGGCACCTCCAGGTCCTGAAGGGACTCAGGGGGAGCTGGGACAGGTGGAGACACCTGGGGATGAGTGAAGAAGTTTTGGGTCAAAAAATGCCAATTTTGGGTAAGAATAAAAGTCAATTTTTGGGGTGGGAAGTGGAATTTTGGGGGTTGGAAATGGAATTTTTGGAGGTGACAAAATGGCGGAAGCTCCAAGGTCCTGAAGGGACTCAGGGGGAGCTGGGACAGGTGAGACACAGGTGAGGACAGATGGGAATGAGTGAAGAAGTTTTGGGGTGAAAAATGCAAATTTTGGGTAAAAAATTTGGAGGTTTTGGGGCTGAAAATGGAATTTTTTGGGTTGGAAATGGAATTTCTGGAGGTCACAAAATGGCAGCAGCTCCAAGGTCCTGAAGGGACTCAGGGGGAGCTGGGACAGGTGAGACACAGGTGGGACACAGGTGAGAGACCTGGGGAAAAGTGAAGAAGTTTTGGGGTGAAAAATGCCAATTTTGGGTAAGAATAAAAGTCAATTTTTGGGGTGGGAAGTGGAATTTTGGGGGTTGGAAATGGAATTTTTGGAGGTGACAAAATGGCGGCAGCTCCAAGGTCCTGAAGGGACTCAGGGGGAGCTGGGACAGGTGAGGACACAGGTGAGACACAGGTGAGAGACCTGGGAATAAGTGACAAAATTTTGGGGTAAAAAATGCCAAATTTGGGTAAAAAAAAAAGTCAATTTTTGGGGTGGGAAGTGGAATTTTTGGGGTTGAAAATGGAATTTTTTGGGTTGGAAATGGGAGTTTTGGAGGTCACAAAATGGCGGCAACTCCAGGTCCTGAAGGGACTCAAGGGGGAGCTGGGACAGGTGAAAAACAGGGGGACACAGGTGGGACACAGGTGAGACACAGGTGAGAGACCTGGGGAAAAGTGAAGAAGTTTTGGGGTGAAAAATGCCAATTTTGGGTAAAAAAAATTAAAAATAAATTGGGTGGGAAATGGAAGTTTTGGAGGTCACAAAATGGCGGCACCTCCAGGTCCTGAAGGGACTCAGGGGGAGCTGGGACAGGTGGAGACACCTGGGGATGAGTGAAGAAGTTTTGGGGTGAAAAATGCCAATTTTGGGTAAGAATAAAAGTCAATTTTTGGGGTTAGAAGTGGAATTTTTGGGGTTGAAAATGGAATTTTTGGAGTCGGAAATGGAATTTCTGGAGGGCACAAAATGGCGGGAAGTCCAAGGTATGGGAGGGAATCAGGGGGAGCTGGGACAGGTGAGACACAGGTGGGACACAGGTGAGAGACCTGGGGATGAGTGACAAAATTTTGGGGCAAAAAATGCAAAATTTGGGTAAAAAAAAAGTCAATTTTTGGGGTGGGAAGTGGAATTTTTGGGGTTGAAAATGGAATTTTTGGAGTCGGAAATGGAATTTCTGGAGGGCACAAAATGGCGGAAACTCCAAGGTACGGGAGGGACTCAGGGGGAGCTGGGACAGGTGAAAAACAGGGGGACACAGGTGAGACACAGGTGAGAGACCTGGGAATAAGAGACAAAATTTTGGGGCAAAAAATGTGAAATTTGGGTAAAAAAAATGGAGATTTTGGGGTTGAAAATGGAATTTTTGGAGGTCACAAAATGGCGGCAGCTGCAGGTGTTGAGAAGGTGCTGGACAGGTGAGGTGGGGAGAGGTGGCCAGGTGTGGTTTACATGTCCAGGTGTGCCCAAATCACCTGCCCAGGTGTCTTTAACCCTCTCAGGTGTGTGTTTAACCCTTACCTGCCCAGATGTGTTTAACCCTTCCAGGTGTATCAGGCTCACGCCTCCAGGTGTGTTTAACCCTCACCTGCCCGTGTATGTTTAACCCCTCAGGTGTGTGGTTTATCCTTCCAGGTGTGCCCAAATCTCCTCTCCAGCCATAATTACCCTGCCCAGGTGTGTTTAACCCTTTCAGGTGTATCAGGCTCACACCCCCAGGTGTGTTTAACCCTTTCAGGTGTGTTTAACCCTTACCTGCACAGGTGGGTCTGCGTGCTGGATGTTGTCCTGCAGGTGTGTTTAACCCTTTCAGGTGTGTTTAACCCTTTCAGGTGCGTGTTTAACCCTTTCAGGTGTATCAGGCTCACACTCCCAGGTGTGTTTAACCCTCTCAGGCGCGTGTTTAACCCTTTCAGGTGTGTTTAACCCTTACCTGCACAGGTGGGTCGGCGTGCTGGATGTTGTCCTGCAGGTGTGTTTAACCCTCTCAGGTGTGTTTAACCCTTTCAGGTGTGTATTTAACCCTCACCTGCACAGGTGGGTCGGCGTGCTGGATGTTGTCCTGCAGGTGGGACATGAGCATGAGGTCGCGGGCGCGGTACCAGCGGCTGTGCAGGGCGTGGTGGTAGATGTGGCACAGGATGGCGCAGGTGCGGATCCGGTCCGTGCGGTCCTTGGCGTACACGAACCTGAACAGGTGAGAAACCCCCAAAAAAATCCCAAAATTTCAACCCAAAAATCCCAAAATTTCAACTCAAAAAAATCTCAAAATTTCAGCCCCAAAAATCCCGAGATTCCAGCCCCAAAATGTCAAAATTCCAACCTGAAAATGTTAAGATTTCAACCCCAAATATCCCAAAATTTAATCTCAAAATGCTAAGATTTCAACCCCAAAAAATCGCAAAATTTCAGCCCCAAAATCCTGAGATTTCAACCCCAAAAATCTCAAAATTCAGCCCCAAAATTCCAAGATTCCAACCCCAAAAAATCTCAAAATTTCAGCCCCAAAATGCCAAAATTTCAGCCCCAAAATTCCAAGATTTCAACCCCAAAATGCCAAAATTTCAGCCCCAAAATCCCAAGATTTCAACCCAAAAATCCTGAGATTTCAGCCCCAAATATCCCAAAATTTAACCCCAAAATGCCAAGATTTCAACCCCAAAAATCTCAAAATTTCAACCCCAAAATGCCAAGGTGTGCTGCCCCCTCTCCAGGTGCGTCCCCACCCCTCCAGGTGTCCCCAGGTGTGTCCCTGTCCCCTTTTCCCCCATCCAGGTGTGTCCCCAACCCACCCAGGTGTGTCCCTGACCTGATCCAGGTGTACCCAGGTGTGTCCCCACCCATCCAGGTGTGTCCAGATGTGTCCCTGTCTCCATTTCCCCCATCCAGAAGTACCCAGGTGTGTCCCTGACCCCATCCAGGTGTGTCCCCAACCCACCCAGGTGTGTCCCCACCTCCTCAGGTGTGTCCCAACCCCCTCCAGGTGTCCCCATTTCCCGTGTCCAGGTGTGTCCCTGTCCCTCTCCAGGTGCGTCCCAACCCCATCCAGGTGTCCCCAGGTGTGTCCCTGTCCCCATCCAGGTGTGTCCCCACCCCTCCAGGTGTGTCCAGGTGTGTCCCTGTCCCTTTCCAGGTGTCCCCAACCCACCCAGGTGTGTCCCCACCCTCTCCAGGTGTGTCCCAACCCCTTCCAGGTGTCCCCAGGTGTGTCCTGACCCCCTCCAGGTGTCCCCAACCCCCTCCAGGTGTGTCCCCACCCTCTCCAGGTGTGTCCCAACCCCATCCAGGTGTGCCCAGGTGTGTCCCTGTCCCCACCCAAGTGTGTCCCCACCCCTCCAGGTGTCCCCAGGTGTCCCCAGCTGTGTCCCTGTCCCTCTCCACGTATGCCCTGACCTGATCCAGGTGTGTCAGGTGTGTCCCCAACCCACCCAGGTGTGTCCCTGTCCCTCTCCACGTATGCCCTGATCTGATCCAGGTGTCCCCAGGTGTGTCCCCACCTCCCCAGGTGTGTCCAGGTGTGTCCCTGCTCCATCCAGGTGTCCCCAGGTGTCCCCAGGTGTGTCCCCACCCCTCCAGGTGTCCCCAGGTGTGTCCCTGACCTCACCCAGGTGTGTCCCCACCTCCTCAGGTGTGTCCCAACCCTCTCCAGGTGTGTCCCTGTCCCTTTCCAGGTGTCCCCAACCCACCCAGGTGTGTCCCTGACCCCATCCAGGTGTGTCCCCCACCTCCCCAGGTGTCCCCAGGTGTGTCCCTGCTCCGTCCAGGTGTCCCCAGGTGTACCCAAGTGTGTCCCTGTCCCTCTCCAGGTGTCCCCAGGTGTCCCCAGGTGTGTCCCCACCCCAGCCTCCCCCTCACCTGCACAGCCTCTCCATCAGCGCCTCCGAATCCTCCTCTTCCTCCTCCTCCTCCTCCTCCTTCTTCACCTGCGCCTCCTCCTCCTCCTCCTTCCCCTGTCCGTCCTTCTGTCCGTCCTTCCGTCCGTCCTCCTCCTCCTCCTCCTTCCTCCCTTCTTCCTTCTCCTTCCCTTCATCCTCTTTCTCCTTCCCTTCATCCTCCTCCTCTTCCTCTTTCTTTGCTCCGCCTTCCTTGTGGGCGTGGCCTTCCTTGTGGGCGTGGCCTTCCTGGTGGGTGTGGCCATCTTGGTGGGCGTGGCCTTGCTGGTGGGCGTGGCCTTCGGCGCGTGCCTTGCGGCGGGCGGCGCCGTAGTCGAACTTGTAGTAGGTGTGGAGGACGCGGCGCAGGTAAACCCGGCAGAGCTCCTCGGGGCTGCCCTTGCCCTGCAGGTAGCGCTGCAGGCGGGCGATGATGCGGCACACGCGCGCCTCGTCCTTCAGGTGCTCCACGTACTCTGGGGAGAGGGGGGAAAAATTAAAAAGAAATTTAGGAATTAAAAAAAAAAATCGGAAGAAAATTGCGAAAAAATTGCAAAAAAATTGTGAAAAAAGCTGCGAAAAAGCGCAAAAAACGCACAAAAAATCCCAGAAAAATCGCAAAAAAAAAGCAAAAAAATCTGCAAAAAATCCACAAAAAAAGGCAAAAAATCCACAAAAAAATCGCAAAAAAACCGCAAAAAATCCACAAAAAATGCCAAAAAAATCGTAAAAAACTGCAAAAAAACCACAAAAAATGCAAAAAAAAATTGCAAAAAAATTCCAAAGAAATGCCCGAAAAAATCCAAAGAAATGCCCAAAAAAATGCCCCAAAAAATCCCAAAAAACTAAAAAAAAAAACCCAAAAAACCCTAATTTTTTTGGATTTTTTTGGATTTTTTGGGGGATTTTTTGGGGGTTTTTTTGGGGGTTTTTTTTGGATTTTTTAATTTTTTTGGGATTTTTTTGGGATTTTCTTGGGATTTTTGTGGGATTTTTTGGGGGGATTTTTTGGGGTTTCTTGGGATTTTTTGGGGTTTTTTTTTGGGGATTTTTTTTGGATTTTTTTCGGATTTTTTGGGATTTTTTTGGGTTTTTTGGGGAGATTTTTTTGGGGTTTTTTGGGGGTTTTTCTGGGTTTTTTGGGGATTTTTGGGGGGATTTTTTGGGTTTTTTTGGGGGGATTTTTTTGGGGTTTTTTGGGGTTTTTTTTGGGATTTTTTAGGGATTTTTTTGGGGATTTTTGAGGATTTTTTCGGAATTTTTTGGGATTTTTTGGGCATTTTTTTGGGATTT
Source organism: Agelaius phoeniceus (assembly GCF_051311805.1). Lineage (NCBI taxonomy): Eukaryota > Metazoa > Chordata > Aves > Passeriformes > Icteridae > Agelaius > Agelaius phoeniceus. The sequence continues at coordinate 826,502 of NC_135302.1, read as the reverse complement.
TTTTGGTTTTTTTTGGATTTTTTTTTAATTTTTTTTATTCTTTTAGGATTTTTTTGGGGGATTTTTCGGATTTTTTTTTTATTTTTTGGGAGGATTTTTTCGGATTTTTTTTTTTTTTTTATTTTTTTTCGGATTTTTTCAGATTTTTTCCGGATTTTTTTGTGGGATTTTTTTAGGATTTTTTTGGTGTTTTCTGGACTCTCCTGACCCCTCCCCACCCCTCTGCCCCCATAGAGGACCCACCCTGGGAGTGGGGATCTGTGTTCTGCATGATCTTGGTGAATTCCTCGTCCATGCGCTCCACCAGGGTCAGCACACAGCCACGGACACGGAACGGCTGCAAAGGAAAACAAAAATTACCCAAAAATCCCAAAAATAACCCCAAAATCAGCCCTGAGCTCCACCAGGGTCAGGACACAGCCACGGACACGGAACGGCTGCAAAGGAACCCAAAAATACCAAAAACTCCCCCAAAAATGAACCCAGCACCCTAAAATCCCATAAATAACCCCAAAATCGACCCTAAAACCCCATAAATGACCCCAAAATCGACCCCAAAATCAGCCCTGGGCTGCACCAGGGTCAGGACCTGGAACGGCTGGAAAGGAACCCAAAAATCCCAGAAATGACCCCAAAAGTGACCCTAAAACCGCATAAATGATCCTAAATCCCATAAATAATCCTAATAGTGAACCCAGAACCCCAAAATCCCATAAATTCCCCATAAATGATCCCAAAATCTCAGAAATGACCCCAAAAATGACCCCAAAACCAGCACTGGGCTCCAGCAGGGTCAGGACACAGCCACAGACATGAAATGGTTAAAAATGACCCCAAAAATGCCAAAAATAAACCCAAAAGTGACCCTGAAACCTCAAAATCACCCTAAAAGTGAACCCAGAACCCTAAAATCCCATAAATGACCCCAAAAGTGAACCCAAAACGCCCAAATCCCATAAATAACCTTAAAAATGACCCCAAAACCCCAAAAATGACCCTAAATCCCATAAATAACCCAAAAACCCCATAAATGATCCCAAAAATGACCCCAAAATCAGCCCTGAGCTCCACCAGGGTCAGCACACAGCCACGGACACAAAATGGCTGCAAAGGAACCCAAAAATCCCAAAAATGACCCCAAAAATGACCCCAAAATCAGCCCTGAGCTCCACCAGGGTCAGGACACAGCCATGGACCCGAAAGGGCTGGAAATGAAAACAAAAATCCCATAAATGACCCCAAAAATGACCCAAAAATCCCAAAAATGACCCCAAAAATGACCCAAAAACCCCATAAATAACCCCCAAAATAACCCCAAAATCAGCCCTGAGCTCCAGCAGGGTCAGGACACAGCCACGGACATGAAAGGGCTGCAAAGGAACCCAAAAACCCCAGAAATGACCCCAAAAATGACCCCAGAACCCCAAAATCCCATAAATGACCCAAAAACCCCATAAATTCCCCCATAAATCCCCCAGACCTGCTCGGGGTTGCTGAGGTTCTCAGATTCCCCCATAAATGATCCCATAAACGTTCCTAAATCCCCTATAAATGATCCCAAACCTGCTCGGGTTGCTGAGGTTCTCAGATTATCCCATAAATCCCCTATAAAATCCCATAAATCCCCTATAAAATCCCATAAATTCCCCCAAACCTGCTCGGGGTTGCTGAGGTTCTCAGATTATCCCATAAATGATCCCAAATCCCATAAATCCCCCATAAATCCCCTATAAAATCCCCTATAAATGATCCCAGACCTGCTCGGGGTTGCTGAGGTTCTCAGATTATCCCATAAATTCCCCATAAATGGATCCCAAACCCCATAAATCCCCTATAAACGTTCCCAAACCTGCTCGGGGTTGCTGAGATTCTCAGATTATCCCATAAATTCCCTATAAATGGATCCCAAACCCCATAAACGGATCCCAAACCCCATAAATTCCCCCATAAATGATCCTAAACCTCATAAATTCCCCTATAAAATCCCCTAAATCCCCCAAACCTGCTCGGGGTTGCTGAGGTTCTCTGATTACCCCATAAATGATCCCATAAATGATCCTAAATCCCATAAATCCCCTATAAAAGCCCCCAAACCCCATAAATTCCCCCATAAATGGATCCCAAACCTGCTCAGGGTTGCTGAGGTTCTCTGATTATCCCATAAATGATCCCAAATCCCATAAATCCCCCATAAATTCCCCCATAAATTCCCCAGACCTGCTCGGGGTTGCTGAGGTTCTCAGATTCCCCCATAAATGATCCCAAATCCCATAAATCCCCTATAAAATCCCATAAATCCCCTATAAATTCCCCTATAAATGTTCCCAAACCTGCTCGGGGTTGCTGAGATTCTCAGATTCCCCCATAAATTCCCCATAAATGATCCCAAATCCCATAAATTCCCCATAAATGATCCCAAATCCCATAAATTCCCCATAAATGATCCCAAACCCCATAAATGATCCCATAAAAGCTCCTAAATCCCCTAAACAGATCCCAAACCTGCTCGGGGTTGCTGAGGTTCTCAGATTATCCCATAAATCCCCTATAAAATCCCATAAATCCCATAAATCCCCTATAAAATCCCCTATAAATCCCATAAATCCCCTATAAAATCCCATAAATCCCATAAATCCCCTATAAAATCCCATAAATCCCATAAATCCCCTATAAAATCCCATAAATCCCATAAATCCCCTATAAAATCCCCTATAAATCCCATAAATCCCCTATAAAATCCCATAAATCCCATAAATCCCCTATAAAATCCCATAAATCCCATAAATCCCCTATAAAATCCCATAAATCCCATAAATCCCCTATAAAATCCCCTATAAATCCCATAAATCCCCTATAAAATCCCATAAATCCCATAAATCCCCTATAAAATCCCATAAATCCCATAAATCCCCTATAAAATCCCCTATAAATTATCCCAAACCTGCTCGGGGTTGCTGAGGTTCTCTGATTACCCCATAAATGATCCCAAACCCCATAAATTCCCCTATAAAATCCCATAAATCCCATAAATCCCCTATAAAACCCCATAAATCCCCTATAAATGGATCCCAGACCTGCTCGGGGTTGCTGAGGTTCTCAGATTCCCCCAGAAATCCCCTATAAATCCCCCATAAATCCCCTATAAAATCCCATAAATTCCCCCAAACCTGCTCGGGGTTGCTGAGGTTCTCAGATTATCCCATAAATGATCCCATAAATGGATCCCAAACCCCATAAATTCCCTATAAAACCCCATAAATCCCCCATAAATCCCCTATAAAATCCCATAAATCCCCTATAAAATCCCATAAATCCCCCAGACCTGCTCGGGGTTGCTGAGGTTCTCAGATTATCCCATAAATCCCCTATAAAACCCCATAAATCCCCCATAAATAGATCCCAAACCTGCTCGGGGTTGCTGAGGTTCTCAGATTCCCCCATAAATCCCCTATAAAATCCCATAAATCCCCTATAAAATCCCATAAAAGCTCCTAAATCCCCTATAAATGTTCCCAAACCTGCTCAGGGTTGCTGAGGTTCTCAGATTACCCCATAAATGATCCCAAATCCCATAAATCCCCTATAAAATCCCATAAATCCCCTATAAAATCCCATAAATTCCCCCAAACCTGCTCGGGGTTGCTGAGGTTCTCAGATTATCCCATAAATGATCCCATAAATGGATCCCAAACCCCATAAATTCCCCTATAAAATCCCATAAATCCCATAAATCCCCTATAAAACCCCATAAATCCCCTATAAATTCCCCCAGACCTGCTCGGGGTTGCTGAGGTTCTCAGATTATCCCATAAATGATCCCAAATCCCATAAATCCCCTATAAAATCCCATAAATCCCATAAATCCCCTATAAAATCCCATAAATCCCCTATAAAATCCCCTATAAAAGTTCCCAAACCTGCTCGGGGTTGCTGAGATTCTCAGATTATCCCATAAATTCCCTATAAATGATCCCAAATCCCATAAATCCCCTATAAAATCCCATAAATTCCCCTATAAATCCCCCAGACCTGCTCGGGGTTGCTGAGGTTCTCAGATTCCCCCATAAATCCCCTATAAAAGCTCCTAAACCCCATAAATTCCCCCATAAAAGCCCCCAAACCCCATAAATGATCCCAAACCCCATAAATGTTCCTAAATCCCCCAGACCTGCTCGGGGTTGCTGAGGTTCTCAGATTATCCCATAAATGATCCTAAATCCCATAAATTCCCCCATAACTGGAACCCAAACCCCATAAACGGATCCCAAACCCCATAAATCCCCTATAAATGCTCCTAAATCCCCTAAACAGATCCCAACCTGCTCGGGGTTGCTGAGGTTCTCAGATTGCCCCATAAATGATCCCATCAATGGATCCCAAACCCCATCACTGATCCTAAATCCCATAAATTCCCCTATAAAAGTTCCTAAATCCCCTATAAATCCCCCAAACCTGCTCAGGGTTGCTGAGGTTCTCAGATTCCCCCATAAATGATCCCAAATCCCATAAATCCCCTATAAAATCCCATAAATCCCCTATAAACGTTCCCAAACCTGCTCGGGGTTGCTGAGGTTCTCAGATTACCCCATAAATGCCCCCATAAATGATCCCAAACCCCATAAATGATCCCAAATCCCATAAATCCCCTATAAAATCCCATAAATCCCCTATAAAATCCCCCATAAATCCCCCAGACCTGCTCGGGGTTGCTGAGGTTCTCAGATTACCCCATAAATCCCCTATAAAATCCCCCATAAACAGATCCCAAACCTGCTTGGGGTTGCTGAGGTTCTCAGATTATCCCATAAATGATCCCAAATCCCATAAATCCCCTATAAAATCCCATAAATCCCATAAATCCCCTATAAAATCCCCTATAAACGTTCCCAGACCTGCTCGGGGTTGCTGAGATTCTCAGATTATCCCATAAATTCCCCATAAATGTTCCTAAATCCCATAAATTCCCCCATAAATTCCCCATAAATGGATCCCAAACCCCATAAAAGCTCCTAAATCCCATAAATTCCCCTAGAAAAGTTCCTAAATCCCATAAACAGATCCCAAACCTGCTCGGGGTTGCTGAGATTCTCCGACTCCTCCAGGACGTTTTCCCCCACGAAGATCTCGGGGTGGGCAAAGAGCAGCTCCAGGAGCTCCTCGATGCAGCCCAGGCACTTCTGCCACAGTTCTGGCTAAAAAATGACACAAAAATGGATAAAATTACCCCAAAAATCCTAAATGTGACCCCAAAAATCCTCCAAAAATCCCAAATCCACCCCTCGATGCAGCCCAGGCACTTCTGCCATAATTCAGGCTGAAATAAACCCAAAAATGGATAAATTTACCCCAAAATTACCTCAAAAATGGATAAAATTACCCCAAAATTACCCCAAAAATCCCAAATCCACCCCTCAATGCAGCCCAGGCACTTCTGCCACAGCTCGGGCTAGAAAATGACACAAAAAGGGAAAAAATTACCCCAAAAATGGATGAAAATACCCCAAAAATGGATAAAAATACCCCAAAAATGGATAAAATTACCCCAAAAATCCCACAAAAATCCCAAATCCACCCCTCGATGCAGCCCAGGCACTTCTGCCATAATTCAGGCTGGAAAAAACCCCAAAATGGATAAAATTACCCCAAAAATCCTAAATGTGACCCCACAGATCAGCCCAGGCACTCCTGCCACAGTTCTGGCTAAAAAATGACACAAAAAGGGAAAAAATTACCCCAAAAATCCCACAAAAACCCAAATCCACCCCTCAATGCAGCCCAGGCACTTCTGCCATAATTCAGGCTGGAAAAAACCCCAAAAATGGATAAAAATACCCCAAAAATCCTAAATGTGACCCCAAAAATCCCAAATGTCAGCCCTCAATGCAGCCCAGGCACTTCTGCCATAATTCTGGCTAAAAAATGACACAAAAAGGGAAAAAATTACCCCAAAATTACCTCAAAAAGGGATAAAATTACCCCAAAAATGGATAAAATGACCCCAAAAATCCTAAATGTGACCCCAAAAATCCTCCAAAAATCCCAAATCCACCCCTCGATGCAGCCCAGGCACTTCTGCCATAATTCAGGCTGGAAAAAACCCAAAAATGGATAAATTTACCCCAAAATTACCTCAAAAATGGATAAAATTACCCCAAAAATCCCAAATGTGACCCCACAGATCAGCCCAGGCACTTCTGCCATAATTCAGGCTTGAAAGGGACCCCAAAAATCCCAATGTGACCCCAAAAATGCCCCAAAAACCCCAAATCCACCCTCAATGCAGCCCAGGCACTTCTGCCACAGCTCAGGCTGGAAAAAACCCCAAAAATTGATAAAAATTCCCCAAAAATGGATAAAAATACCCCAAAATTACCCCAAAAATGGATAAAATTACCCAAAAATCCCCCAAAAACCCCAAATCCACCCCTCAATGCAGCCCAGGCACTTCTGCCACAGCTCAGGCTGGAAAATGACACAAAAATGGATAAAATGACCCCAAAAATGGATAAAATGACCCCAAAAATCCCAAATCTGACCCCAAAATTCACAGCTGATCCCATAGATTCCAAACTGACCCCAAAAATCCCAAATGTGACCCCAAAAATCCAATCCTGACCCTAAAAATCTGAAATGTGACCCCAAAAACCCCAAATTATTCCCATTTTTTGCCCCATTTTTATTCAAATTTCCCCCAATTTTTAACCCTTTCTTCACCCCCACAAACCCCCCAAAAATCCAAATAAATTCCATTAAAAATCCCATTTTTCACCCAATATTTCCCTCATTTTTCCCCCAATTTTCACCCAATTTTCCCCCAATATTTTCCTCATTTTTCCCCCAATTTTCCCCCATTTTTTAACCCTTTCTTCACCTTCCCAAAGCCCCCAAAAATCCAAATAAATTCCATTTAAAATCCCATTTTTAGCCCATTTTTCACCCAATTTTCACCCAATTTTCACCCAATTTTCCCCCAATTTCCCCCCAATTTTTCCCTCATTTTTCCCCCATTTTTTTGCCCATTTTCCCCCTTTTTTGCCCCATTTCACCTTCATGTAGGCAGCCAGGTTGGGGCAAATAAATTCCATTTAAAATCCCAATTTTCACCCGATTTTCACCCATTTTTTTACCCATTTTAAATCCCCTTTTTTGCCCCATTTTCATTCAATTTTTCCCCAATTTTCCCCCAATTTTTAACCCTTTCTTCACCTTCCCAAAGCCCCCAAAAATCCAAATAAATTCCATTTAAAACCCCATTTTTCACCCAATATTTCCCCCATTTTTCCCCCAATTTTCACCCAATTTTCCCCCAATATTTTCCTCATTTTTCCCCAATTTTTCCCCATTTTTTAACCCTTTCTTCACCTTCCCAAAGCCCCCAAAAATCCAAATAAATTCCATTTTTTCATCCGATTTTCATCTGATTTTCACCCAAATTTCCCCCTCATTTTTCCCCATTTTAATTCTAATTTTCCCCAATTTTTAACCCTTTCTTCACCCCACAAACCCCCCAAAAATCCAAATAAATTCCCTTTAAAATCCCATTTTTTCCCAATTTTCACCCAATATTTCCCTCATTTTCCCCCTTTTTTGTTACCCATTTTAAATCCCATTTTTAACCCAATTTTCCCCCAATTTTTAACCCTTTCTTCACCCCCAAAAATCCAAATAAATTCCATTTAAAACCCCATTTTTCACCCGATTTTCACCCAATTTCCCCCAATTTTCCCCTCATTTTTCCCCCATTTTTTTGCCCATTTTCCCCCATTTTTTTGCCCCATTTCACCTTCATGTAGGCAGCCAGGTTGGGGCAAATCAATTCCCTATCAAATCCCATTTTTCACCCATTTTTCCCCCAATTTTCACCCAATTTTCCCCCGATTTTTTCCCAATTTTTTGCCCATTTTTAACCAAATTTTCCCCAATTTTTAACTCTTTCTTCACCGCCACAAACCCCCCAAAAATCCAAATAAATTCCATTTAAAATCCCATTTTTCACCCAATATTTCCCTCCTTTTTCCCCCAATTTTCCCCAATATTTTCCTCATTTTTCCCTGTTTTTTTTTGCCCATTTTAATCCCATTTTTCTCCCAATTTTTAACCCTTTCTTCACCCCCACAAACCCCCCCAAAAATCCAAATAAATTCCATTTAAAATCCCATTTTTCCCCCAATTTTCACCCAAATTTCCCCCAATTTTTTCCTCTTTTTCCCCCTTTTTTTCCCCAATTTATTCAAATTTTCCCCCAATTTTTAACCCTTTCTTCACCTCCACAACCCCCCGAAAAATCCAAATAAATTCCATTTTTTCATCCGATTTTCACCCAATTTCCCCCATTTTTCCCCCATTTTTCCCCCAATATTTCCCTCATTTTTCCCTCATTTTTCCCCCATTTTTTTGCCCGTTTTCACATGTAGGCAGCCAGGTTGGGGTAAATAAATTCCATTTAAAATCCCAATTTTCACCCAATATTTCCCCCATTTTTCACCCAATTTTCACACAATTTTTTTTCCCTTTTTTTTCCCAATTTTTAAAATTTTTCCCCCAATTTTTCCCAATTTTTAACCTTTCTTCACCTCCACAACCCCCTAAAAAATCCAAATAAATTCCATTAAAAATCCCATTTTTCACCCAATTTTCATCCAATTTTTTTTCCCTTTTTTTTCCCAATTTTTTAAATTTTTCCCCCAATTTTTAACCCTTTCTTCACCTCCACAAACCCCCAAAAAATCCAAATAAATTCAATTTTTTCATCCGATTTTCACCCAATTTTCACCCAAATTTCCCCATTTTTCCCCCAATATTTCCCCCATTTTTCCCCCAATTTTCCCCCATTTTTCTTGCCCCGTTTTCCCCCATTTTTGCCCCATTTCACCTTCATGTAGGCAGCCAGGTTGGGGTTGTAGTCGTAGAGCGAGGCCACGATGTTGAATTGATTTTCAGCTCCAGGGGCACCCCCAGGTTGTGCTCGTGGCCACGGCCACCAAGTGCTGCAGGAGCTCGATCTGGGCAGCCTGGGGGCAAAAATTGGGGGAAAAAATGGGAAAAATGGGAAAAAATAAAGGGGGAGGAGTGGGGGAAATTGGGGGAAAATTGGGGGGGAAAGGGGGAAAAAATGGGGGGAAAATGGGTGGGAAATGGGGGAAAAAATGGGAAAAATGGGGAAAATAAAGGGGGGGGTTGGGGAAAATTGGGGGGAATTGGGGGAAAATTGGGGAAAATTGGTTAAAAATGGGGATGGAAATGGATGAAGAAAGGGTTTAAAATTGAGGGAGAAATTTGGGGAAAATTGGGGGGAAAAAATGGGAAAAAATGGGGAAAATAAAGGGGGGGAGTGGGGGAAATTGGGGGGAAAATTTGGGGGGAAAATGGGGGGGGAAATGGGGGAAAAATAGGAAAAAATAAAGGGGGGAGGAGTGGGGAAAATTGGGGGAAAATTTGGGGGAAAATGGGGGGAAAATGGGGGAAAAAATGGGGGGGAAATGGGGGAAGAAAGGGTTAAAAATTGGTTTTAAAAGGGTTAAAAATTGGGATGGAATGGGTAAAAATGGGAAAAAATAAAGGGGGAGGAGTGGGGGAAAATGGGGGAAAAAATGGGAAAAATGGGAAAAATATGGGGGGGAGTGGGGGAAATTGGGGGGAAAAATTGGGGGGAAAATGGGGAAAAATGGGGGGGAATGGGGGAAGAAGGGGTTAAAAATTGGGGGAAATTGGGGAGAAAATGGGGAAAAATTGGGAAAAAATGGGGGAAAATTGGGGGGAAAAAATGGGGAAAAATAAAGGGGGGGGGAGTGGGGGAAATTGGGGGGGAAATGGGGGAAGAAAGGGTTAAATTGGGGGAAGTTGGGGCAAAATGGGGAAAATTGAGGGGAAAATTTGGTGGAAATTGGGGTGAAATTGGGTGAAAATTTGGGGAAAATTGGGTAAAAATGTGGGGAAATTGGGTGAAGAAAGGGTTGGAATTGGGGGAAAATTGGGGGAAATTTGGTGGAAATTGGGGGGAAATTTTGGGGAAATTTGGGGGGAAAATGGGGGGGGAAATGGGTGAAGAAAGGGTTAAAATTGAGGGGGAAATTGGGTGGAGAAAGGGTAAAAATTGGGGGAAAAATGGGGGAAATGGATGAAGAAAGGGTTAAAGTTGGGGGAAATTTGGGGGAAAATTGGGTGGAAAATGGGGAGAAATTTGGGGAAAATTGGGGGGAAAATGGATGAAGAAGGGGTTAAAATTGGTTTTAAAGGGGTTAAAATTGGGGGAAAATGGATGAAGAAAGGGTTTAAAATTGGTTTTAATGGATGAAGATAGGGTTAAAATTTGAGGGGAAAATTGGTTAAAAATGGGGGAGGGAAATGGATGAAGAAAGGGTTAAATTGGGGGAATTGGGGAGAAATTGGGGAAATTTTGGGGGGAATTGGGGAAAATTTGGGGGAAATTGGGGTGTAAATTGGATGAAGGAAGGTTTAAAATTGAGGGGGAAATTGGGGGGAAAAATGGGGGAAATTTGGGGAGAATTTTGGGACCATTTTGGGGTAAATTTTGGGACCATTTTGGGGTAAATTTTGGGACGAATTTTGGGACCATTTTGGGACAATTTTAGGTCAATTTTTGGGACAATTTAAGGTCAATTTTTAGGGCAATTTTGGGGTAATTTTTGGGTAATTTTAGGTCAATTTTTAGTGATTTTTGGGACAATTTTAGGTCAATTTTGGGGTGATTTTGGTGACAATTTGGGTCGATTTTTGATGATTTTTGGGACAATTATAGGTCAATTTTGGGGACAATTTTAGATCAATTTTAGGTCAATTTTTGGTGATTTTCGGGTCAATTTTAGGGTGATTTTTGGGACAATTTCAGGGTAATTTTTGGGACAATTTTAGGTCAATTTTAGGTCAATTTTTGGGACAATTTTAGGTCAATTTTTGGTGATTTTTGGGACTATTTTGGGTCAAGTTTTGGGACAATTTTAGGTCAATTTTGGGTCAATTTTGGGTCAATTTTTTTGGGACAATTTTAGGTCAATTTGAGGTGATTTTTGGGACAATTTTGGAACAATTTTAGGTCAATTTTTGGTGATTTTTGGGACAATTTTAGGTCAATTTTGGGACCATTTTGGGGTAATTTTTGGGGCAATTTCAGGGTAATTTTGGGACAATTTCAGGTCAATTTTTTCTGATTTTTCGGACAATTTTAGGTCAATTTTAGGTGAATTTTGGGGGATTTTTAGGGCAATTTTAGGTCAGTTTTCGGGACAATTTTAGGTCAATTTTGGGACAATTTTAGGTCAATTTTTGTTGATTTTTGGGACTATTTTAGGGTCAATTTTAGGGGTGATTTTTGGGGTAATTTTGAGACCATTTTGGGGTAAATTTTGGGACCATTTTAGGTCAATTTTGGGGTGATTTTGGGTCAATTTTGGGTCAATTTTTTGGGACAATTTTAGGTCAATTTTGGGGTAATTTTGGGACAATTTCAGGTCAATTTTGAGGTGATTTTTGGGACAATTTTGGAACAATTTTAGGTCAATTTTTGGTGATTTTTAGGACAATTTTAGGTCAATTTAGGTCAAATTTGGGGTAATTTTGGGACAATTTTATGTCAATTTTAGGTCAATTTTTGGGACAATTTTAGGTCAATTTTTGTTAATTTTTGTATTGGACAATTTTAGGTCAATTTTAGGGTGAATTTTGGGGTAATTTTGGGATCACTTTGGGTCAATTTTTAGTGATTTTTGGGACAATTTTGGGGTCGATTTTTGGGACAATTTTAGGTCAATTTTTTGGTGATTTTTGGGACAATTTTAGGTCAATTTTTTTGTGATTTTTGGGACAATTTAAGGTCAATTTTGGGGTGATTTTTGGGGTAATTTTGGGACAATTTTAGGTCAATTTTGAGGTGATTTTTGGGACAATTTTGGAACAATTTTAGGTCAATTTTGGGGTAATTTTTGGGACCATTTTGGGGTAATTTTGGGACAATTTTAGGTCAATTTTTTGTGATTTTTGGTCAATTTTAGGGTGATTTTAGGTCAATTTTATGTCAATTTTTGGTGATTTTTCGGACAATTTTAGGCCAATTTTTAGGGTGATTTTTTGGGACAATTTTGGGACAATTTTGGGGCCATTTTGGGGTAAATTTTGGGGATTTTTGCCCACCTGTCAGTGCCCTTTCTTGCCCTGGCCTGCAGGATCTCGTTGAGTTTTTCACCACCAGCCCCACGGTGATCTCGGTGCCCTTGGCGAACATTTTGGGCTTTTCCTACCCCAAAAAAAGCCAAAAAAAGTCAAAAATTGCACCAAAATTTTAATTAAAAATCCCCCAAAAAATTTAAAAAAAAATCTTTAAAGAATGAAAAAAAAATCCCCAAAAATTCGCCCAAAAATCCCCAAAAATTTCATTTTTTCCCCCTAAAAATCTCCCCAGAATTCCATTTTTTCCCAAAAAATCCCTCAAAATTCCAATTTTTCCCCCAAAATCCATTTTTTTCCTCCAAAAAAATTCCAATTTTTCCTTAAAAAATTCCAATTTTTTCTCCCAAATCCCCCAAAATTCCAATTTTTTTCCTCCACAACTCCCCCCAAAAACCTCTAAAAATCCCCAAAACCTCCTCTAAAAATCCCATTTTTTCCCCCAAAAATTCAAATTTTTTCCAATAAAAAAATCCCCAAAATTTCCATTTTCTCCCCTAAAAATTCCCATTTTTCCCTCCAAAAAATCCCCAAAAAAATTCAATTTTTCCCCTAAAAATTCCATTTTCTCCCAAATTTTCCAATTTTCGTCCCAAAAAAAACCTCAATTTCCCCCCCATAAAAATCCCAAAAATTTCCATTTTCTCCCCTAAAAATTCCCATTTTTCCATCCAAAAATCTCCAAAAAATCCCCTAAAAATTCCAATTTTTTCCCCTAAAAATTTCCATTTTCTCCCAAAAAAATCCAATTTTTGTCCCAAAAAAAATCCAAAAAATTTCCATTTTTCCCTCCAAATATCCCAAAAAATCCCCCAAAAATTCCAATTTTTACCCAAAAATCCCATTCCCCCCCCAAAAAAATCCCCAAAATTTCCATTTTTTCCCCAAAAAATTCCCATTTCCCCCTCCAAAAATTCGAATTTTTTCCAATTAAAAAATCCCCAAAAATTCAATTTTTTCCCCAAAATTCCCATATTTTCATCCCAAAAAAACTCAATTTTTCTCCCCCATAAAAATCCCAAAATTTCCACTTTCTCCCCCAAAAATTCCCAGTTTTCCCTCCAAAAATCTCCAAAAAATCCCCCCAAAATTCCAATTTTTCCCCAAAAAATTCCAATTTTCATCCCTAAAAAATTCCAATTTTCTGCCCTAAAAATTCCCTTTTTCCTCCAAAAAACCCCCAAAAAATTCAATTTTTCCCTCCAAAAATCCCCCAAAAATCCCCAAAAAATTCAATTTTTTCCCCCAAAATTTCAATTTTTTCCCCCAAAAATTCCATTTTTCCCCCAAATTCCATTTTTCCCAAAATCCCATTTTTTTTCCCCAAATCCCCATTTTTGCCCCATTTTTACCTTGATCAGGGGCACCCCACACTTGACCTTTTCCCACTCTCCCCCTTCCTCCTCCTCCTCCTCCTCCTCCCTCCTGCTCTTCCTCTCCAGTTTCTTCTTGGCCTTTTCCTCGCGCCTGCGCTCGGCCCCCGCGCCGCTCCTCGTCCCTGGGAGGGGAAATTTGGGATCAAATTCCTGAAATTCCCAAACATTCCACAAATTTCCCACAAAAATCCCAAAAATTTCAAAAAAAAAACCCCAAAAAAATCCCATTTTTAGGTCATTTTTTGGTCATTTTTAAGCCATTTTTGAGTCATAATGGGCCCCGCGCTGCTCCTCGTCCCTGGGGGGAAATTTGGGATCAAATTCCTGAAATTCCCAAAAATTCCCACAAAATTTACCCAAAATTCCCACAAAATCCCCAAAATTCCACAAAAAATCCAATTTTTCGGGCATTTTTTTGGTCATTTTTTGGTCATTTTTAAGCATTTTTGAGTCATAATGGGCCCCGCGCTGCTCCTCATCCCTGGGAGGGGAAATTTGGGATCAAATTCCTGAAATTCCTAAAAATTCCCCCAAAATTCCCACAAAAAATCCCAAAAAATTCCACAAAAAATCCAATTTTTAGGTCATTTTTAGGTCATTTTTTTGTCATTTTTAGGTCATTTTTGAGTCAGTATCGGCCTCGCATCCATCTCTCATCCCTGAGGGGAAAATTTGGGATCCAATTCCTCAAATTCCCAAAAATTCCCAAAAATTCCCCAAAATTTACCCAAAATTCCACAAAAATCCAAAAAAATCCCATTTTTAGGCATTTTTGAGGGATTTTAAAGCGATTTTTGAGTCCTATCAGCCCCACCCCGCTCCTCGTCCCTGAGGGAAATTTGGGGTGAAATTCCAGAAAATTCCACAAAATCCAAAAATTCCCACAAAATTCCCCCAAATTTACCCAAAATTCCCACAAAAATCCCAAAAAATTCCACAAAAAAATCCAATTTTTAGGGCATTTTTTGGTCATTTTTAGGCCATTTTGGTTCTGCGCCGCTCCTCGTCCCTGGAGGGGAAATTTGGGATCAAATTCCAGAAATTCCTAAAAATTCCCACAAAATTTACCCAAATTTCCCACAAAAATCCCCAAAAAATCCAATTTTTAGGGCATTTTTTGGTCATTTTTCAGTCATTTTTAAGCCATTTTAGAGCCATTATCGCCCCGCATCTCCTCGTCCCTGGGAGGGGAAATTTGGGATCAAATTCCAAAAATTCCTAAAAATTCCCAAAAATTTCCCACAAAAATCCCAAAAAATTCAAAAAAAACCCCAAAAAAAATCCCATTTTTAGGGCATTTTTAGGGCATTTTTAAGGGATTTTTGGGTTCTGCGCTGCTCCTCGTCCCTGGGGGAAAATTTGGGATCAAATTCCTGAAAATCCCAAAAATTCCCAAAAATTTCCCACAAATTTCCCACAAAAATCCCAAAAATTTCAAAAAAATCCCCAAAAAATCCAATTTTTTGGTCATTTTTTTGTCATTTTTAGGCCATTTTTGGTTCTGCGCCGCTCCTCGTCCCTGGGAGGGGAAATTTGGGATCAAATTCCTGAAATTCCCAAAAATTCCCACAAATTTCCCACAAAAATCCCAAAATTTTCCACAAAATTCCACAAAAAATCCAATTTTTAGCTCATTTTTAAGCCATTTTTGAGTCATATCGGCCCCAGCCCGCTCCTCGTCCCTGGGGGGGGAAATTTGGGGTGAAATTCCAAAAATTCCCAAAAATTCCCACAAAATTCACCCAAAATTCCCACAAAAATCCCAAAAAATTCCACAAAAATCCCCAAAAAATCCAATTTTTTGGTCATTTTTTGGTCATTTTTAGGCCATTTTTGGTTCTGCGCCGCTCCTCGTCCCTGGGAGGGGAATTTTGGGATCCAATTCCTGAAATTCCCAAAAAATTCCCACAAAAATCCCAAAAAATTCAAAAAAACCCCAAAAAAATCCCATTTTTAGGTCATTTTTCGGGCATTTTTAAGGATTTTTGGGTTCTGCACCGCTCCTCGTCCCTGGGAGGGGAAATTTGGGATCCAATTCCTGAAATTCACAAAAATTCCCAAAAAATTCCCACAAAATTCCCACAAAAAATCCCAAAATTTCAAAAAAAAAAACCCAAAAAAATCCCATTTTTAGGGCATTTTTGAGTCATATCGGCCCCGCGCTGCTCTTTGTTCCCTGGGGGCAAATTTGGATCAAATTCCTGAAATTCCAAAAGTTCCCAAAAAATTCCCCCAAAAATCCCAAAAAATTCAAAAAAAAAACCCCAAAAAAATCCCATTTTTAGGGCATTTTAAGCCATTTTTGAGGCATTTTCTAGCCTCAAAATCTTCTTCCACTTTGCCAAAAAATTCCCAAAAAATTCCCCCAAAATTCCCAAAAAATTCCACAAAAATCCAAAAAAAAAATCCCATTTTTAGGTCATTTTTAAGCCATTTTTAGCCATTATCGGCCCCATCCTACTCCTCGTCCCTGGGAGGGGGAAATTTGGGATCAAATTCCAGAAAATTCCACAAAATCCCAAAAATTCCCAAAAATTCCCCCAAAATTCCCCCAAATTTCCCACAAAAATCCCAAAAAATTCAAAAAAAACCCCAAAAAAATCCCATTTTTAGCTCATTTTTAGGTCATTTTTAGGGCATTTTTGAGTCCTATAGGCCCCACCCCGCTCCTCCTCCCTGAGGGGAAATTTGGGATCAAATTCAGAATTCCCAAAAATTCCCCCAAAATTTACCCAAATTCCCACAAAATTCCCCCAAATTTCCACAAAAAATCCCCAAAAATTCCACAAAAATAAAAAAAAAAATCCAATTTTTAGGTCATTTTTAGGTCATTTTTAGGCCATTTTTGAGTCATATCGGCCCCAGCCCGCTCCTCGTCCCTGAGGGGAAATTTGGGATCAAATTCCAGAAAATTCCACAAAATCCCAAAAATTCCCACAAAATTTACCCAACTTTCCCACAAAAATCCCCAAAAATCCCACAAAAATACAAAAAAAATCCCCAAAAAATCCCATTTTTAGCTCATTTTTTGGTCATTTTTAGGTCATTTTTAGGCCATTTTTGAGTCCTATAGGCCCCACCCCGCTCCTCCTCCCTGAGGGGAAATTTGGAGTCAAATTCCAGAAATTCCCAAAAATTCCCCCCAAATTTACCCAAATTCCCCCAAAATTCCCCCAAATTTCCCACAAAAATCCCAAAAAATTCCACAAAAATCCCCAAAAAATCCCATTTTTAGAGCATTTTTCGGTCATTTTTAAGCCATTTTTGAGTCATAATGGGCCCACCCCGCTCCTCGTCCCTGGGAGGGGAAATTTGGGATCAAATTCCAAAAAATCCCAAAAAATTCCCAAAAAATCCCAAAAATTTCAAAAAAACCCCCAAAAAAATCCCATTTTTAGCTCATTTTTAAGCCATTTTAGAGCCATTATTGGTCCCGCGCTGCTCTTTGTTCCCTGAGGGGAAATTTGGGATCAAATTCCAAAAATTCCCAAAAATTCCCAAAAAATTCCCACAAAAATCCCAAAAATTTCAAAAAAAAACCCCAAAAAATCCCATTTTTTAGGTCATTTTAAGCCATTTTAGAGCCATTATCGGCCCCATCCCACTCCTCGTCCCTGGGGGGAAATTTGGGATCAAATTCCTCAAATTCCCAAAAATTCCTGAAAAATTCCCCCAAATTTCCCACAAAAATCCCAAAAATTTAAAAAAAAAACCCCAAAAAAATCCCATTTTTAGGGCATTTTTGAGGGATTTTGAAGCGATTTTTGAGTCCTATAAGCCCCAGCCCGCTCCTCGTCCCTGAGGGGAAATTTGGGGTGAAATTCCAGAAAATTCCACAAAATCCCAAAAATTCCCACAAAATTCCCCAAATTTACCAAAATTCCCACAAAAATCCCAAAAAATTCCACAAAAAATCCAATTTTTAGGTCATTTTTAGGCCATTTTTGAGTCCTATCGGCCCCCGCGCCGCTCCTCGTCCCTGGGAGGGGAAATTTGGGATCAAATTCCTGAAAATCCCAAAAATTCCCAAAAAATTCACCCAAAATTCCCACAAAATTCCACAAAAAATCCAATTTTTCGGGCATTTTTTGGTCATTTTTTGGTCATTTTTAAGCCATTTTTGAGTCATAATGGGCCCCGCGCTGCTCCTCGTCCCTGGGGGAAATTTGGGATCAAATTCCAGAAATTCCCAAAAATTCCCACAAAAATCCCAAAAAATTAAAAAAAAAAACCCCAAAAAATCCCATTTTTAGGTCATTTTTTGGTCATTTTTACGGGATTTTAAAGTGATTTTTGAGTCATGGGGGGGAAATTTGGGGTCAAATTCCTCAAATTCCCAAAAATTCCACAAAAATCCCCCAAAAATCCCACAAAAATCCAAAAAAATCCAATTTTTAGGTCATTTTTTGGTCATTTTTAAGCCATTTTTGAGTCATATCGGCCTCGCATCTCCTCATCCCTGAGGGAAAATTTGGGGATCCAATTCCTCAAATTCCCAAAAATTCCCAAAAATTCCCAAAAATTCCCCCAAAATTCCCCCAAATTTCCCACAAAAATCCCAAAAAATTCCACAAAAAATCCCCCAAAAATTCCACAAAACACCCACAAAAATCCCATTTTTAGGTCATTTTTAGGTCATTTTTCCCCCAATTTTCTCTCATTTTTCACCCAATTTCCCCCAATTTTCTCTCATTTTTCACCCAATTTTCTCTCATTTTTCACCCATTTTAATCCCATTTTTCCTCATTTTTCACCCAATTTTCCCCCAATTTTTCCCCATTTTCCCTCCAATTTTCTCTCATTTTTCTCCATTTTCCCCCCATTTTCCCCCCATTTTTCACCCAATTTTTCACCCATTTTTCCCCCAATTTTCACCAATTTTTCCCCCATTTTCCCCCATTTTCACCCAATTTTAATACCATTTTTCCTCATTTTTCACCGAATTTTCCCCCATTTTAATCCAATTTCCTCTCATTTTTCACCCAATTTTCCCCCAATTTTAATCCAATTTTCTCTCATTTTTCATCCAATTTTCACCCATTTTTCCCATTTTTTCCCCATTTTTTCCCCAATTTCCCCCTTTATTCCCATTTTCCCACTCTCTCACTTTTTCAGGAATTTCGATGCCAGGGATGTGAATTTTCCGTCGTCTTCGTCCGACTCCGAGTCCGACTCCGAGGCCGAATCTCCCCAATCCTCGTCCGACTCCGACTCCGACTCCGACTCCTCCTCCTGCCCAAAATTCCCATTTTTTACCCCATTTTCACCCCATTTTAATCCCATTTTTTTCCCTAATTTTTTCCCAATTTTAATCCAAATTTTCCCCCAATTTTCCCCTCAGAATTTGCCCAAAATTGGGATTTTTTTCTGCATTTAAATCCCATTTTTTCCCTATTTTTTCCCCAATTTTTCCCCACAACTTTTCCCCAATTTCCCCCCTAAATTCCCCATTTTTCCCCAATTTTTCCCCTTTTTTTCCCATTTCCCCCCATTTTTTCCAAATTTTCCCAATTTTTCCCCAATTTCCCCCAATTTTTTCATCAATTTTTCTCAAAATTTCCCCCAATTTTCCCCCCATTTTTCCCCCCCAATTTCCCCCTCAGAATTTGCCCAAAATCCCCATTTTTTCCCCATTTTCCCCCCCAAATTTCCCCCAATTTTTCCCCAATTTTTCCCCAAATTTTCCCCAATTTTCCCCCAATTTTTCCCCCCAAATTCCCATTTTTCCCCTCAGAATTTGCCCAAAATCCCCATTTTTCCCATTTTCCCCCCAATTTTTCCTCCAAATTCCCCCAATTTTTTCCCCAATTTTTTCCCTCCATTTTCCGCCAATTTTCCCCCCAATTTTCCCCCCCAATTTTCCCCCCCAATTTTCCCCATTTTTCCCCTCAGAATTTGCCCAAAATCCCATTTTTTCCCCATTTTTCGCCTCAGAATTTGCCCAAAATCCCCATTTTTTCCCCATTTTCCCCCAATTTTTCCCCAATTTTTCTCCAAATTTCCCCATTTTCCCCCCAATTTCCCCCCAATTTTTCCCTAATTTCCCCCCAATTTCCCCCCAAATTTCCCCAATTTTCCCTCAGAATTTGCCCAAAATCCCCATTTTTTCCCCAAATTTCCCCCAATTTTTCCCCCCAATTTTTCTCCAAATACCCCCAATTTTTCCCCAATTTTCCCTCCATTTTCCCCCCATTTTCCCCCCAATTCCCCCCCAAATTCCCCCAATTTTCCCCCTCAGAATTTGCCCAAAATCCCCATTTTGTTCCCCATTTTCCCCCCAATTTTCCCCCCAATTTTTCCCCTTTTTTTCCCAATTTCCCCCCCAATTTTTTCCCATTTTTTCCCCCAATTTTCCCCCCAAATTTCCCCATTTTTCCCCTCAAGAATTTGCCAAAATCTCCATTTTTTGCCCCATTCCTGACCTTGTAGCGGCTCCTGCCCTCGTCGCGTTCGCGGCGCTTCAGGAAATTCCCGGCCTCGTCCTCGGCCCCCGAGGAGGAACCGGAGCCTGCAAAGGCCAAAATTCCTCAAAATCAGCCCAGGAAATTCCCGGCCTCGTCCTCGGCCCCCGAGGAGGAACCGGAGCCTGCAAAGGCCAAAATTCCTCAAAATCAGCCCAGGAAATTCCCGGCCTCGTCCTCGGCCCCTGAGGAGGAACCGGAGCCTGCAAAGGCCAAAATTCCTCAAAATCAGCCCAGGAAATTCCTGGCCTCGTCCTCGGCCCCCGAGGAGGAACCGGAGCCTGCAAAGGCCAAAATTCCTCAAATCAGCCCAGGAAATTCCCGGCCTCGTCCTCGGCCCCTGAGGAGGAACCGGAGCCTGCAAAGGCCAAAATTCCTCAAAATCAGCCCAGGAAATTCCCGGCCTCGTCCTCGGCCCCCGAGGAGGAACCGGAGCCTGCAAAGGCCAAAATTCCTCAAAATCAGCCCCAAAATGCAAAATTCTCCTCAAAATTGAAAATTGTCACAGAAATGATGGAAAAAAAGCCAAAAATTCCCCACAAAAATCAAAAAAATTGGCCCAAAAATGACCCCAAAAATATCAAAAATTTGCCTCAAAAATGACTCAAAAAATCCCCAAAATTATCCAAAAATTGCCCCAAAAAGGTAAAAATTATCTCAAAAATTGCCCAAAAATTGCCCCAAAAATGACCCCAAAAATATCAAAATTTGCATCAAAAATGACTCAAAAAATCCCCAAAATTATCCAAAAATTGCCCCAAAAAGGTAAAAATTATCTCAAAAATTGCCCCAAAAATTGCCCCAAAATGACCCCAAAAATATCAAAAATTTGCATCAAAAATGACTCAAAAAATCCCCAAAATTATCCAAAAATTTACCCCAAAAATGACCCCAAAAATGACCCCAAAATTATCAAAAAATTGCCTTTAAAAATGACCCCAAAATTATCAAAAATTGCCTCAAAAATGATCTCAAAATTATCCAAAAATTGCCCCAAAAAGCCCCAAAATTATCCAAAAATTGCCCCAAAAATGCCTCCAAAAATCAGCAAAAATTCCCAAAAATGACCCCAAAATTGCCTCCAAAAATCCCAAAAATTACAAAAAATTGACCCCCAAAAAAGCCACAAAAAAAATCCCAAAAATTCCAAAAAATGACCCCAAAATTGGCCAAAATAATCCTAAAAATGACCCCAAAAATGACCCAAAAATGCCTCCAAAAATCCCCAAAAATGCCTCCAAAAATCCCCAAAAATGCCACAAAAAAAATCCCCAAAAAATCCAAAAAAAGCCCCAAAATTGTCCAAATTAACCCTAAAAATGATCCTAAAATTCCCCCCCAAAAAATCCCAAAATCCCCTCAAATATCCCCAAAAATTCCTCAAAATTGCCACAAAAATACAAAAAAAAACCCCCCAAAAAATTCCTAAAAATGGCCAAAAAATGCCTCAAAAAATCCCCCAAAATTCCCAAAATTGACCCCAAAAATCACCAAAAAATGACCCCAAAATTGCCACCAAAAATCACCAAAAATGACCCAAAAATGCCTCCAAAAATCACAAAAAACGACCCCAAAAATGCCTCGAAAATATCCCCAAAATTATTGAAAAATGATCCCAAAAATGACTCCAAAAATCCAAAAAATGACCCCAAAAATGCCACCAAAAATCCCCAAAATTATCAAAAAATGACCCCAAAAATGCCTCCAAAAATCCCCAAAAATTCCAAAAATTGACCCCAAAATTGCCTCCAAAAATCCCCAAAATTGACCCCAAAAATGCCACAAAAAAACCCCCAAAAATGACTCGGAAAATGACCCCAAAAATTCCAAGAAATGACCCCAAAAATTCCCTAAAAATTGACACCCAAAAATGCCTCAAAAAATCCCCAAATTCCCTCCAAAAATCGGCAAAATTCCAAAAATTGACCCCAAAAATGCCTCAAAAAATCCCCAAAAATTCCAAAAATTGACCCCAAAAATCCCCAAAAATTCCAAAAAATGACCCAAAATTGGCCAAAATAATCCTAAAAACGACCCCAAAAATGACCCCAAAAATGCCCCAAAATTGCCCCAAAAATGCCTCAAAAGATCCCCAAAAATACAGAAAAAAAAAACCAAACCCAAAAATTCCTAAAAATGCCAAAAATTACCAAAAAAAAACCCCAAAAATTCCTCAAAATGGCCAAAAAATACCAAAAAAACCCCCAAAAATTCCAAAAATTGACCCCAAAAAAGCCACAAAAAATCCCTCAAAAAATCCCCAAAAATTCCAAAAAATGACCCAAAAATCCCCAAAAATTCCAAAAAATGACCCAAAATCCCTCCAAAAATCGGCAAAAATTCAAAAAAATGACCCCAAAAATGCCTCAAAAAATCCCCAAAAATTCCAAAAAATGACCCAAATTCCCTCCAAAAATCGGCAAAAATTCAAAAAAATGACCCCCAAAAATGCCTCAAAAAATCCCCAAAAATTCCAAAAAATGACCCAAAATTGGCCAAAATAATCCTAAAAACGACCCCAAAAATGCCTCAAAATTGCCCCAAAAATACCAAAAAAAACCCCAAAAATTCCTCAAAAAATACCCCCAAAATTCCCAAAATCCCCAAAATCCCCAAAAATGCCCAAAATGTCCCAAATTTGCCCAAACCTTCGGAATCCCTGCGGCTTTTCTCCTCATCCTCGTCCGACTGCTCGGGTTCTGCCAACAAAAAATTCCAATTTTACCAATTTTTCCCCATTTTTTAACAATTTTTACCCATTTTTTTACCATTTTTTTACCATTTTTAAACCAATTTTTACAATTTTTAAACGAATTTTTACCATTTTTTTACCAATTTTTAATCCATTTTTTTCCCCATTTTCCCTTCTTTTTCTCCCATTTTTAATCCATTCTTTCCCCCAAATTTTCACCATTTTCCCCCCATTTTAATTTAATTTTTTCCCCATTTATTCCCCATTTCCCTCCCATTTTCCCCCAAATTTTCCCCACTTTTCCCCCTAAATTTTCCTCATTTTTTCCATGATTTTTTATTTATTTTTGCCAATTTTTCCCTATTTTGCCCCAATTTTTATATTTCTTTTTTTCCAATTTTTGCCCAATTTTCCCCAATTTTTTTTTCCAATTTTTACCTAATTTCCCCTAATTTTATATTTAGTTTTTTGCCAATTTTTGCCTAATTCTTCCCCAATTTTCAAATTAATTTTTTGCCAATTTTTGCCCAATTTCCCCCAATTTTTGTATTTATTTTTTGCCCAATTTTCCCCATTTTTTCCCCAATTTTTGCCCAATTTTTAAAGGGTTTTTTTACCCATTCCCCCCCCAATTTTCCTCAATTTTTGCCCAATTTTACCCCCAAATTTTCCCCAATTTTTACATTTATTTTTTGCCCAATTTTTGCCCATTTCCCCCCCAATTTTTAAAGGGTTTTTTTTGCCCATTTTCTCCCCAATTTTTCCCAATTTTGCCCCCGAATTTTCCCCAATTTTTTGCCCCAATTTTCCCCATTTTTCCCCCGAATTTTCCCCCAATTTTCCCCAATTTTTAAAGGGTTTTTTTGCCCATTTTCCCCCAAATTTTCCCCAATTTTCTCCAATTTTCCCCCCAAATTTTCCCATTTATTTTTTGCCCATTTTCCCCCAATTTTCCAATTTTTGCCCAACTTTCCCCCAATTTTTAAAGGATTTTTTCCCCAACTTTCTCCAATTTCCCATTTATTTTTTGCCCATTTTCCCCCCAATTTTTGCCCAATTTCCCCCGAATTTTCCTCAATTTCCCCCCCAATTTTTAAAGGTTTTTTGCCCATTTTCCCCCATTTTTTGCCCCAAATTTTCCCAATTTTCCCCCAATTTTAAAGGGTTTTTTTGCCCATTTTCTCCCCGAATTCTCCCCAATTTTTGTATTTATTTTTTGCCCATTTTCTCCCAATTTTTCCCAATTTTCCTCCGAATTTTCCCCAATTTTTTGCCCATTTTTCCCAATTTCCCCCCCGAATTTTTCCCCAATTTTTATATTATTTTTTGCCCATTTTCCCCCAATTTTTCCTCAATTTTCCCCCAATTTTCCCATTTATTTTTTGCCCATTTTCCCCCAACATTTCCCCCAATTTTCCCATTTATTTTTTGCCCATTTTCCCCCCATTTTTTGCCCAATTTTTTCCCAATTTTCAATTTATTTTTTGCCCAGTTTCCCCCATTTTGTCCCCGAATTTTCCCCAATTTTCCCCCCAATTTTTGCCCAATTTACCCCAACTTTTAAAGGATTTTTCCCCAATTTTCCCATTTATTTTTTGCTCATTTTCCCCCAATTTTTCCCAGAATTTGTCCCCAATTTTGCCCATTTTCTCCCCAATTTTTTCCCCAAATTTTCCCCAATTTCCCCCAATTTTTCCATTTATTTTTTGCCAATTTTTCCCCCATTTTTCCCCCGAATTTTCCCCATTTTCCCCCCCAATTTTCCCAATTTTTGTATTTATTTTTTGCCCAATTTTCCCCATTTTTTGCCCATTTTCCCCCCAATTTTCCCAATTTTTGCAGGGTTTTTTGCCCATTTTTCCCCAATTTTTCCATTTATTTTCCCCATTTTTCCCCCATTTTTAACCCCTTCCTGACCTGCCTGTAGGCTGCAATCTGCCCCTCATAGTCCCGGTTGTATTTCCTCAGTTTCTGCCTCAAGGAGCTCAAGCTTTGGCGTTGTTTTTGTTCATTTTCTTCTTGCCCTCCTTGTCCTCCCACAGCTGAGGGGGAAAAAGGGGAAAAAATGAGAAAAAAGGGAAAAAAAGGAAAAAAAAATGACCCAAAATGGGGAAAATTCAAAAAAAAGGACAAAAAATGAGCCAAAAATGAAAAAAAAATGACCCAAAAATCACAAAAATGAGCCAAAAATGACCCAAAAATGACAGAAAATGACCCAAAAATGACCCAAAAATGACAAAAAATGACCAAAATGGAGAAATTCCCAAAAAAAAGGACAAAAATGACCCAAAAATCACAAAAAATGACCCAAAATGGAGAAAAAATGGTGAAAATTACAAAAATAAAAGGGGGGAAAATCACCCAAAAAAAGGACAAAAAATGGCCCAAAATGGTGAAAATTACAAAAAAAAAAAAAGGACAAAAAATGAGCCAAAAATGACAAAAATGAGCAAAAAAATCACAAAAAATGACCCAAAATGGAGAAAAAATGGTGAAAATCCACCCCAAAAAAAGACAAAAAATTACCTAAAAATGACCCAAAAATCACAAAAAATAACCCAAAAATGACCCAAAAATGACAAAAAATGACCCAAAAATCACAAAAAAATGACCCAAAATGGAGAAAAAAAATGGTGAAAATTACAAAAAAAAAAGGGGGGAAATTACTCAAAAAAAGGACAAAAAATGACCCAAAAATGGGGAAAATTAAAAAAAATGACAGAAAATGACCCAAAATATTTGGGAAAATATTAAAAAAATCCTTAAAACTTCTGTAAAAATTATTTTTAAAAATGGTGAAAAAAACCAAGAAAAATTCGGAAAAAAATTGAAAAAAAGGGAAAAAATCAGAAAAAAAAATCCCAATAAAAATCCCAATAAAAAATAATAAAAATTTCAGGAAAAATATTAAAAAAATCCTTAAAAATTCGATAAAAATTATTTCTAAAATTGATAAAAAAAGCCAAGAAAAATCCGAAAAAATGGCAAAAATATTGCAAAAAAAAATCAGAAAAAAATCAGGAAAATTCCCCAATAAAAATTAATTTAAAAATCAGGAAAAATATTGAAAAAAACCTTAAAAATCCTGTAAAAAATATTTTTAAATTGATTAAAAAAGGCAAGAAAAATGCGAAAAAATGGCAAAAAAAATCAGAAAAAATCAGAAAAAACCCTCAAATTAAAATTACAAAAAAATTGGGAAAAATATAAAAAAAATCTTTAAAAATTTTGTAAAAATTAATTTAAAATGGTGAAAAAAAGCAAAAAAAATTCGGAAAAATGGCAAAAAAATGGCAAAAAAAATCAGAAAAATCAGAAAAAAGCCTAAAAATGTCAAATTTTCACTAAAATAAACCTGGAAAAAATGCTAATATTTAGGAATTGCCCAAAAAGTGAATTTTTAGCCCCAAATTTTCACCTCATTGAGATAATCCTCGAGGTCTGCCAGGATCCTGAGGTAGAACCTGGGGACTCCATCCCTGTCCACGACGCCCTTGGCCTTGGCCCAGGCACGGCCCAGCAGCTCAAACTCCTGGGAAAATGGGGAAAAATGGGGGAAAAATGGAAAATTGGATAAAAAGGGGGAAAAATGGGGAAAATTGGGGGAAATTGGGAAAATTGGGGGAAAAATGGGAAAATTAGGGGGAAATTGGGGGAAAATTGGGGGGAAATTGGGGGGAAAATTGGGGGGAAATTGGGTGAAAATTGGGTGAAAAAAGGGAAAAAATTGGGTGAGAAATGGGGAAAAATGGGGGGAAAATGGGGGGAAATGGGAAAAAATTGGGTGAAA
Organism: Agelaius phoeniceus; assembly: GCF_051311805.1. Lineage (NCBI taxonomy): Eukaryota > Metazoa > Chordata > Aves > Passeriformes > Icteridae > Agelaius > Agelaius phoeniceus. The sequence goes on along the minus strand of NC_135302.1, from coordinate 800,003 downwards.
AAAGGGAAAAAATTGGGTGAGAAATGGGGAAAAAATTCGAGAGAAAATGGGGGAAAATTGGGGGAAATAGGGGAAAAATTGGGTGAAAAATGGGGGGAAATGGGGAAAAATTGGCAAGAATGGGGGGAAATTGGGGAAAATTTGGGGGAAATATGGGGGGAAATGGGGAAAAAATGGGTGAAAAATGGGGGAAAATTGGGGTGAAAAATGGGGAAAATGGGGGGAAATTGGGTGAGAAATGGGGGAAATATGGGGAAAATATGGGGAAATATTGGGAAAATTTGGGGGAAAATTGGGTGAAAAAAGGGAAAAAATTGGGTGAGAAATGGGAAAAAATTCGAGAGAAAATGGGGAAAATTGGGAAAATTTTGGGGAAAATTGGGGAAAAATGGGGAAAAATGGGTGAAAAAACAGGGAAAATGGGGGAAAATGGGGGGAAAATAGGGAAAATTGGGGGAAAATGGGAAAAATGGGAAAAAATGGGGAAATAGGGGTGAAAACCAGGAAAAATGTGGAATTTTGGGGTGTAAATTGATGATTTTTGGGGTGAATTTTTAGAGTAAAATTGAGGAATTTTGGGGTGTAAATTTGGGATGTTTAGGGGTGATTTTTGGGGTGTAAATTGAGGATTTTAAGGGTGATTTTTGGGGTGTAAATTGGGGATTTTAGGGGCAATTTTTGGGGTGTAAATTGAGGATTTTAGGGGCGATTTTGGGGTGTAAATTGGGCATTTTAGGGGCGATTTTTGGGGTGTAAATTGAGGATTTTAGGGGCGATTTTGGGGTGTAAATTGGGGATTTTAGGGGCGACTTTTGGGGTGAAAAGTGGGGATTTTAGGGGTGAAAAGTGGGGATTTTAGGGGCGACTTTTGGGGTGGAAATTGAGGATTTTACGGGTGATTTTTGGGGTGGAAATTGAGGATTTTAGGGGTGATTTTTGGGGTGGAAATTGAGGATTTTACGGGTGATTTTTGGGGTGGAAATTGGGGATTTTTGGGGTGTAAATTGGGGGTTTTAGGGGTGATTTTGGGGTGAAAAGTGGGGGTTTTGGGGCTCTGGGCACCTCGAGGCAGCGGCTGACGTCGCGGATCTTCATGGCATTGCGGATGGAGCGGATCAGGTTGGTGAGTTCTTCATACCTGGGGTCAATCAGGATCAATCAGGATCGATTGGGATCGATCAGGATCAATTGAAGTCGATTTGGAGCATTGGGACCAATAGGGATCAATAGAGATCGATTGGGATTGATTGGGGGTCAATTTGGAGCCATTGGGATCAACAAGGACCCATTGAAACCAATAGGGATCAATAAGGACCCATTGGGACCAATAGGGATCAATACAGACCCATTGAAACCAATAGGGATCAATACAGACCCATTGAAACCAATAGGAATCAATACGGACCCATTGAAACCAACAGGGATCAATACAAACCCATTGAAACCAATACGAACCAATACAAACCATTCAAACCAATAGAGATTAATACGGACCCATTGAAACCAATAGGATCAATACAAACCCATTGAACCAATAGGGATCAACTTGGGGCCATTGGGATCAATGGAAACCAAACCAATAGGGACCAATAGGGATCAATACAGACCCATTGAAACCAATAGGAATCAATACGGACCCATTGGGAATGGAAACCAAACCAATAGGGACCAATAGGGATCAATACGGACCCATTGGGACCAATAGGGATCAATACAGACCCATTGAAACCAATAGGGACAATACAGACCCATTGGGACCAGTAGGGACCAATACAAACCCATTGAAACCAATAGAACCAATACAAACCCATTCAAACCAATAGAGATTAATACGGACTCATTGAAACCAATAGGGATCAATACAAACCCATTGAAACCAATAGGGATCAATACGGACCCATTGAAACCAATAGGGATCAATACAAACACATTGAAACCAATAGGGACCAATACAAACCCATTGAAACCAATAGGGACCAACTTGGAGCCATTAGAACAAACAATCAATACCTGATCAATACCCGATCAATACAGACCAATACCAATCAATACCCAGTCAATACCCAATCAATCCCGATCAATCACTCTCACCTCTTGTCGCGGGCGCTCCTCACCACGCGCTTGGTGTCCTCCTCATCCTCACTGAGCAGCAGCGGCCTGGGGGCGGGGCCAGACACCATTAACCCCGCCCCCTTTTCCTTTAGCCACTCCCTTTTACTTTAACCCCGCCCATTTTCTTTAGCCCCTCCCATTCCTTTAACCCACCCTTTTCATTTAAACCCCTCCCCTTTCCTTTAACCCCATCCCTTTTCATTCACCCCCTCCCTTTCCTTTAACCCCACCCCCTTTCATTTAACCCCTCCCCTTTCTTTAACCCCGCCTTCTTATTTAGCCCCTCCCCCTTTTGATTTAACCCTTCCCCTCTCCTGTTAACTCCTCCCTTTTCCTTTAAGCCGCTCCCTTTTAGCCCTTCCCCTTTAACCCCACCTATTGCTTTTACACTTCCTCTTTTAGCCCTCCCCTTTCCCTTTAGCCCCTCCTTTCCCTTTAGCCCCTCCCCCTTTTTCCTTTAACCCCACCCCCTTTTTCCTCCTTCCCCTTACCCATTAACCCCTCCCCTTTCCTTAAACCCCTCCCCTTTCCTTAAACCCCTCCCCTCCCACTCTTTCCCTTCACTCCCCCTCCACTTCTATAGACTCCTCCCCACCCTTAGCCCCTCCCACATCCTCTTAAACCCCTCCCTCTTTTCCATTTCAGCCTCCTTTACTGTTTAAGCCCCTCCCACTGCCTTTTAGGCCCCTCCCCTTCTTCTTTACCCCACCCAATTTAACTCCTCCCCTTTCCCCTTTAACCCCTCCCCTTTCCTTAAACCCCTCCCTCTTTCCCTTTAACCCCCCATTCCTTTAAGCCCCGCCCCTTTCCCCTTTAGCCCCGCCCACTTGCTGTAGGGTCCCCCCGGCGCTTTGGGCGCGGTTTCATCTCCCGACGCTGAGGACTCAGACTCGGAGTCGGAGCCGGTGGTGAAAAATCGCGACATTATCGCGACAGAGAGGGAGGGGCGGCAGCGACAAGGGGAGGGGCAGCCTGGGAGACAAAACGCCAAAAAATCCCGAGGTTTGGACCCAAAAAATTCACGATTTTCACCTAAAATGTCAGCATATTCACGCAAAACTTCATGGTTAAACCTATAATTTGAGCGGTTTGGCCCAAAATCTGAAGGGTTTAAAAGCGAAAATTGGAGGTTTTAAAGCTAAATTTGCATCCAAACTCCCAAACTTCAGCCCAAAATCAACAATTCCAGTCCAAATTCCCCCAATTTCCCCTCAAAAACCCCAAAATTCGGCCTCAAAACGCTCCAATTCCGCCCCTCCCCCATTCCTCCCACCCCTTCCAAGCTCCGATTTCTGCCGCGTTTTTTTACCCCAAATCCGCGAATTTCGCCCCAAATCCTCCCCCACCCCCCCCACGCGCACCTCCCCCACCCCAGAACACCCCCGGGCCCCTCCCCCACCCCCCAATTCCGCTCCTCCCCCCCCGCACCGAACGCGCCGCACGCGGAGCCGCCGGTACGGAAGGGCTGAAAGGCCGAAACGGAAGTGGATCTACGTCACTTCCTTTATTAACACCGCCCACTTCCGTGTTAGCGCGCAAGGAACGCTGGGAAAGCGAGTCCAGAAGCGGCAAAGAGCCGAAAGCGGAGGCTTTTGATCCAATAAGTCGCGGTTTTGGGGTGAAAATTGAACGATTTTAATAAAAATCGACTTTTTAACCTCAGATTCGAAGGTTTTTCCTTTAGAATTCGCGAATTTTTACCTCAGAATTTTCGAGTTTTTCCCTCACAATTATCGGGTTTTTTATTCCCCAAACCTCCCGATTGTGACCCAAAAATTTCGGATTTTATCTCCGAAATTGGCAGTTTTGGTAACAATCGAACGTTTTGAACAATAATCGACATTTCTGCCACAAATTCGGCGAATTTTACCTCACAATTATCGGATTCTACCTCACAATTATCGAGATTTTACCTCCCTAACTTGGCCGGATTTTGATCCAAAAATGCTGAATTTTACCCTCAAAAATGCGTTACTGGGTGGAACGGAAGGTTTTTAATAAAAAACGTTTTATTTTGCCTCAGATTCGGCGATTTTTACCTCAGCAGTATCGGGCTTTTTATCTCCTAAAATTACCTGATTTTAACCCGAAATCCTGGATTTTACCCCCAAAAGTTGTGATTTTGGGGGAGAATTGAAACATTTTAAATAAAAATCTACTTTTTAACCTCAGATTTGAAGTTTTTTCCTCAGAATTTACGAATTTTTCCCTTCCCTCACAATTCACGAGTTTTTACCTCAGAATTGTCAATTTGTTCCTCCACAAATCTGGACGATTTTAACCCAAAAATACCAAATTTTACTCCCCCCAAAGTTGCGTTTCTTGGTGAAAATGGAAGGTTTTAAATTAAAATGAAGGTTTTGGTCTCAATTAGGCGATTTTTACCTCAGAGTTTTACCATGAATTTTTATCACACCGTTTTCTGGTGTTTTCCCTCCCTAATCAGCCGATTTTGACACAAAATCTTGATTTTACCTCAGAAATTAGCAATTTTGGGTGAGAATTGAATGTTTTGAACAATAATCAACATTTTAGCCACAAATCTGGCGATTTTTTCCTCAGAATTCTCCAGTTTTTACCTCACAATTCTCGATTTTTCACCTCAGAATTATCGGGTTTTTTACCTCCCTAAATTGGCCATTTTAGTTCAAAAATGCAGGAATTTAGCCCTTAAAAGTTGCATTTCAGGGTGAAAACTCTAAGTTTTAAATAACAATCGAGGTTTCAGCTGCAAATGTGGTGATTTTTACCTCAGAATTCACAAATTTTTACCTCAGAATTGACGATTTTCACCTCAGAACCTCCAATGTTTCTACCTCTCTAAACTGGCCGATTTTGACCCAAAAATGGCAGAATTTTCCCCATCAAATTCACGTTTCTGGGTAGAAATTCAATATTTTTAGTAAAAATCGACCTTTTTGCCACAAATTCAACATTTTTACCTCAGAATTCGCGAGGTTTTACCTCACAATTATCAGGTTTTTACCATCCAAACCGGCCGATTTGGACCTATAAGTGTCGGATTTTACCTCCGAAATTAACGTTTCTGGATGGAAATAAAATATTTTGAATAAAAACCAACTTTTTTGCCTCAATTCGAAAAATTTTACCTCAGAATTCGCGAGGTTTTACCTCACAAATTATCGGGTTTTTACTACCCAAACCGGCCCTTTTGGATCCAAAACCGTCGTATTTTACCTCCAAAATTAACGTTTCTGGGTTAAAATCGAATATTTTTAATACAAATCTACTTTTTTGCCTCAAATTCGAAAATTTTTACCTCAGAATTTGCGAGTTTTCCCCTCACAATTATCGGGTCTTACCACCCGAACCTTTTGGACTCAAAAATGTCGGATTTTATCTCCGAAATTAACGTTTCTGGATGGAAATCGAATATTTTTAATAAAAATCAACTTTTTTTGCCTCAAATTCGAAGCTTTTTCCCTCAGAATTCCACAGTTTTTTATCTCACAATTACCGGTTTTTACCATCCAAACCGGCCGATTTTAACCCCCAAAAATGTGGGATTTTACCTCCGAAATTAAGGTTTCTGCGTGGGAATTCAATAATTTATATAAATTCTACTTTTTTTCCCACAAATTCGGCGATTTTAACTTCAAAATTCCCAAGTTTTTACCTCACAATTCCCCGGGGGATTGCCTCAACTCTTTCTCCCAATTCCCGCCCCAGTTCCGGTTTGGCGCGCAGGGAACGCTGGGAAAGCGAGTCCGGAGGTGCCGAGGACCCAAAATCGGCGGATTTTTCCCCAAAAGCGCCTCGAAAGTCGCGATTTTAGGTAAGAACGGAACGTTTTTAAAACAATAATCGATGCTTCTGTCTCAATTTCTGCGAGTTTTACCTCAGAATTCTCCAAGTTTTACCTCACAATTCCCAAGTTTTTACCTCAGAATTAGCGAGTTTTTCTCTCTTAAATCGGTGAATTTGCCCCAAAGGCGCCTCGAAAGTGGCGATTTTGGGTAAGAATCGAAATTTTGAACAGTAATCGACATTTTTTCCACAAATTCGGCGATTTTATCTCAGAATTCGCAAGTTTTTACCTCAGAATTATCGATTTTTCACCTCACAATTATCGAGATTTTAACCTCCCAAAAAAAGCGATTTTGACACGAAAATGATGGATTTTACCTCTGAATTTCACGATTTTAGGTAAGGGACCGTATATTTTAATTAATAATCGACATTTTTTCCCCGAAATTTGGCGATTTTTACCTCATAATCCGCCAGTTTTTACCTCAGAATTCCTGAGGTTCTTCCCGCCCCAAATCTGGCTGATTTTAACCCAAAAATGCCGAATTTTACCCATCAAAATTGACATTTCTGGGTGAAAACTGAAGGTTTTAAATAAAATTGGGGGATTTGGTCTCAAATTTGAACTTTTTTACCTCAGAATTCCGAACTTTTTACCTCAAAATTGCCGTGTTTTTTCCCTCCCTAAATTGGCCAATTTTGCCTCAAAATGTCAGATTTTACCTCCTAAATTCATGATTTTCAGTAAGAATTGAACATTTTTAATAAAATCCTTTCTTTTTGCCACAAATTCAGCAATTTTCGTGAGATTTTACCTCAGAATTATTGGGCTTTTTACCTCCTAAAATCAACCGATTTTGACCCAAAAATGCTGAATTTGATCTCCCAAAATTCCCATTTCTACCCCCAAATTCCCAACTTTACCCCCCAAAATTCGATACTTTTCCCTCCAAAAATTCACATTTGACCCCAAAATCTCCCAATTTTATCCAAAAATCCCCAATTTTACCTCCAAGATTCACATTTCTACCTCAGAAAAAATCTGATTTTTGCCCCAAAATCCCCAATTTTACTCCAAAATTTTGATCCAAATCCAACTTTTTACCCCAAAATTCCGAATTTTTACCCTAAATCCCCAATTTTGCCTAAAAAATCCAATTTTGCTCCCCAAAATTCCCATTTTTATCCAAAAAAATGACCAAATTTAATAAAATTTTCCCTTTTTTTAATGAGAAATGTCCCAGTTTGGGCTCAGGGTCACTCAGGGTTGCTCAGTGACCAGGCCGGGGTCACTCAGTGGTCACTCTGTGGTCACTCAATGGTCACTCAATGGTCACTCAGTGGTCACTCAATGGTCACTTTGTGGTCACTCAATGGTCCACTTTGTGGTCACTCAGTGGTCACTCAGGGGTCACTCAATGGTCACTCAGGGTCACTCAATGGTCATTTTGTGGTCATTCAGTGGTCACTTTGTGGTCACTTCCAGGGTCACTCAATGGTCACTCAATGGTCACTCAGTGGTCACTCAATGGTCACTTTGTGGTCACTCAATGGTCACTCAATGGTCACTTTGTGGTCACTCAATGGTCACTCAATGGTCACTCAGTGGTCACTCAGTGGTCACTTTGTGGTCACTCAATGGTCACTCAATGGTCACTCAGTGGTCACTCAGTGGTCACTTCCAGGGGTCACTCAGTGGTCACTTTGTGGTCACTTCCAATGGTCATTCAGGGGTCAATTCAAGGCCAATCCAGTGGTCACTCAATGGTCACTCAGTGGTGACTCAATGGTCACTTTGTGGTCACTTCAAGGCCATTCAGTGGTCACTCAGTGGTCACTTTGTGGTCACTCAGGGGTCACTCCAAGCCATTCCAGTGGTCACTTCCGGGGTCACTCAGTGGTCACTCCAGGGGTCACTCAATGGTCACTTTGTGGTCACTTCCAGGGTCACTCAGTGGTCACTCAGTGGTCACTCCAAGGCCATTCCAGTGGTCACTTCATGGTCACTTCCAATGGTCATTCAGGGGTCAATTCAAGGCCATTTCAGTGGTCACTCAATGGTCACTCAGTGGTCACTCAGTGGTCATTCAGTGGTCACTCAGCAGTCACTCCGTGGTCACTCCATGGTCACTCCATGGTCACTCACAGCCCAGTGGTCACTCAGTGGTCACTCCATGGTGACTCAGTGGTCACTCCGTGGTCACTCCTGCCCGCAGAACGCCGCGTGAGCCCCCAGGGCGACCCCTCCGGCCGCGGCGATGGCGACTTCGGCCACCAGAGTGACCACAGCAACGGCCAGAGGCTGCTGGGGGAGGGGGCACCTGCGGACAGAGGTCACCAGGGGTCACTCAGGGTCACTCAGGGTCACTCAGTGGTCACTCCGGGGTCATTTTTGGTCCATTTTGGGCCAATTTTGGGCCATTTTGGGTCATTGGTCACTCTGTGGTCACTCATTGGTCACTCTGTGGTCACTCATTGGTCACTCATTGGTCACTCAATGGTCACTCATTGGTCACTCTGTGGTCACTCATTGGTCACTCAATGGTCACTCATTGGTCACTCTGTGGTCACTCTCTGGTCACTCATTTGGTCACTCTCTGGTCACTCATTGGTCACTCATTGGTCACTCAGTGGTCACTCCATGGTCACTCATTGGTCACTCAGGGGTCACTCTCGGTCACTCAGGGGTCATTTTTGGGCATTTTTTGGCCATTTTGGGTCATTGGTCACTCAATGGTCACTCTGTGGTCACTCATTGGTCACTCATTGCTCACTCCAATGATCACTCATTGGTCACTGAGGTCACTCAGTGGTCACTCATTGGTCACTCATTGGTCACTCACTGGTCACTTATTGGTCACTCATTGGTCACTCAGTGGTCACTCATTGGTCACTCTCTGGTCACTCAGGCTCACTGTGTGGTCACTCCGGGGTCACTCATTGGTCACTCATTGGTCACTCTCTGGTCACTCATTGGTCACTCTATGGTCACTCATTGGTCACTCTATGGTCACTCATTGGTCACTCCAGTGGTCACTCATTGGTCACTCTGTGGTCACTCTGTGGTCACTCTGTGGTCACTCATTGGTCACTCATTGGTCACTCATTGGTCACCCTGTGGTCACTCATTGGTCACTCATTGGTCACTCATTGGTCACTCAATGGTCACTCTGTGGTCACTCATTGGTCACTCATTGGTCACTCATTGGTCACTCAGTGGTCACTCTGTGGTCACTCTGTGGTCACTCTGTGGTCACTCAGGGGTCACTTAGGGGTCATTTTTGGGGCATTTTTTGGCCATTTTGGGTCATTGGTCACTCAGTGGTCACTCATTGGTCACTCTGTGGTCACTCATTGGTCACTCATTGGTCACTCTGTGGTCACTCATTGCTCACTCCAATGGTCACTCAGTGGTCACCCATTGGTCACTCATTGGTCACTCTGTGGTCACTCATTGGTCACTCAGTGGTCACTCATTGGTCACTCATTGGTCACTCCGGGGTCATTTTTGGTCCATTTTGGGCCATTTTGGGCCAATTTTTGGCCATTTTGGGTCATTGGTCACTCATTGGTCACTCTGTGGTCACTCATTGGTCACTCAATGGCCAGTCTGGGGTCACTCATTGGTCACTCCAAGGGTCACTCTGAGGTCACTCATTGGTCACCCTGTGGTCACTCATTGGTCACTCTGAGGTCACTCATTGGTCACCCCTGTGGTCACTCATTGGTCACTCTGTGGTCACTCAATGGTCACTCAATGGTCACTTTGTGGTCACTTCGTGGTCACCTCAGGGGTCACTCAGGGGTCATTTTTGGGGCATTTTTTTGGCCATTTTGGGTCATTGGTCACTCATTGGTCACTCATTGGTCACTCATTGGTCACTCAATGGTCACTCATTGTCACTCTGTGGTCACTCTGTGGTACACTTCATTGGTCACTCATTGGTCACTCTGGATCACTCAGGGGTCACTCATTGGTCACTCATTGGTCACTCATTGGTCACTCTGGGGTCACTCATTGGTCACTCAGGGGTCAAAGGTCACTGACCTGCTCACTCAGGTTGTTGTAAGGCGTTCCCGTAGGCCCCGCCCCCCACAAGCCCCTCCCCCCAGCGCCAGCGCCGCGGCCACGCCCAGCCCGGCAGGAGATGATTGACAGCCACGGCAGCCAATAGGAAGGAGGCCAGCAGCACCTGGGGGCGGGGCCAGGGAAAGAATGGGGGAAAAAAGGGGAAGATTTGGTTAAAAATCTTGGGGATGGAAATTGGGCGGGAAATTGGGGGATTTGGGGAAATAATTGGGGGAAATTTTGGGGGAAATTTTAGGGGAAAATTTGGGGGAAATTTTAGGGGAAATGTGGGGGAAATTTAGAGGAAAATGGGTGAAAAATGGGGGAAAAAAGGGTAAAAAATGGGAATTAAAGTGGGGAAAAATTGGGAACAAATTGGGGGGGAAAGGGGGAAAAAATGGGAATTAAGTTGGGGGAAATTGGGAAAAAATGGGGGAAATTGGGGAAAAAAGGGGAAAAAAGGTAAAAAATGGGAATTAAATTGGGGGAAATTGGGGGGAAATTTGGGGGGAAATTTGGGGGGAAAAGGGGAAAAATGGGAATTAAATTGGGGGAAATTGGGGGGAAAGTGAGGGGAAAAATTGAATAAAATTTGAGATAATTGGGGGAAATTTTAGGGAAAATAATTGGGGGAAATTTTAGGGAAATTTTGGGGGAAATTTTAGGGGAAAATGTGGGGGAAATTTAGAGGAAAATGGGTGAAAAACAGGAGGGAAAAAGGGTAAAAAATGGGAATCTATAGTGGGGGAAATTGGGAAAATTGGGGAAAAATGGGAAAAAATTGGGGGGAATAGGGGGAAAAAAGGTAGAAAATGGGAATTAAATTTGGGGGAAAATTGGGGGAAAATGAGGGAAAAATTGAATAAAATTTGAGGTATTTGGGGGAATTTGGGGTAAAGAGGGAAAAAAGAGTTAAAAATGGGAAATAAAATGGGGAAAATTGGGGAAAATTTTGAGGAAATTGGGGGGAAAATTGGGGGAAAATTGGGGAAAAATTGGGGGAAAATTGGGGGAAATTGAGAAAAATCGGGGGAAAATTTGGGTT
>NC_135302.1:744787-788809 GCF_051311805.1 Agelaius phoeniceus | reverse complement strand
AAAATCCTTGGTTTTCCCCCTAAATTCCCAATTTTCCACCCAAAATTCCCCAAACTTTTCCTTTTCCCAACAAAAAATTCCCAAAATTCCAATTTTCCTCCCCAAATCGCCCCAAATTCCCATTTTCCCACCCCAAAAAATTCACCAAAATTTTTGCATTTTCCACCCAAAATTGCCCCATTTTGCCCAAAATTCCCATTTTTCCACCCAAAATTCCAATTTTTCCCGCCCAAAATTGCCCAAAAATTCCAATTTTTCCACCCAAAATTCCCATTTTCCACTCAAATTTCCCCAAATTTCCCATTTTTCCACCCAAAATTCCCATTTTTCCACTCAAATTTCCCCAAATTTCCCATTTTCCACCCAAATTCCCCAAAATCCCCCATTTTTCCACCCAAATTTCCCCAAATTCCCATTTTTCCACCCAAATTCCCCCAAAATTCCAATTTTTCCACCCAAAATGGCCCAAAATTCCCATTTCCCTCCACAAAATTCCCCAAATTCCCATTTTTCCACCCAAAGTTCACCAAATTCCAAATTTTCAACCCAAAATCCCCAAAATTCCCATTTTTAACCCAAAATTGCCCAAAATTCCCATTTTCCCACCCAAATTTCCCTCAAATTTCTGCTTCCCCGCCAAAAAGACTCAAAATTCCCATTTTTAACCCAAAATTTCCCCCAAAATCCCCATTTTTCCACCCAAATTCCCCCAAAATTCCAATTTTTCCACCCAAAATTCCCCAAAATTTCCATTTTTGGGTAAAAAAAACCCCAAAATTTTTCAAAAATTCGTTCAAAAATCGTTAAAAAATCGCCAAAATTCCGTTTTTAACCCTTTTTTCCCCGTTTTTTTTTTCGCTTTTCGGTGGGGGGCGGAGCCTGACCCCACCCCCGCCCCTCCCCCACCCTTCAAACCCCCTCAAATTTTGGGTTAAAAAACCCCAAAAATTTTCAAAAATTCGTTAAAAAATCACCAAAAAATCGCTAAAAATTCCATTTTTAACCCTTTTTTCGCCGGGTTTTTTTTTGGTGGGGGAAGTGGGGGAGGGGCCCCGGGGTGGGGGAGGGGGCCTGAGTCACTCCCGCCCCTCCCCCACCCTCAAACCCCTCAAATTTTGGGTTAAAAAACCCCAAAAATTGGTTAAAAAATCGCCAAAAATCCGTTTTTAACCCTTTTTTCGCCGGGTTTTTTTTGCCGGGGAGGTGGGGGAGGGGCCCCGGGGGGGTGGGGGGCGTGGCCTCGGGGTGGGGGAGGGGCTCACGGGCTCGGCGGCATTTGCGGAGGATGCGCTCACGGAAGGAGGCCAGAGGGTGATGGGGGCGCGGTCGAAGCTCCGGACCAGGGAGGCCACCTGGGGGTGGGGGAGGGGCGGTTAAAGGAGGGGGGGGGAGGGGTGGGAGCCCCTCCCCCAGCCCTGGAAAAAGGGGGGGAAAAAATGGGGTGGAAAATGGGGGAAAATGAAGGGAAAATGGGGGAAAAAATGACACAAAAATGACCCAAAAATGGTCCCAAAATTGATCTAAACTGGCCCCAAAAATGACACCAAAATGATCCTAAAATGGTCCCTAAAATGGTCCCAAAAATGGCCCCAAAAATGACTCTAAAATTACCCAAAAATGGCCCAAAAAATGATCAAAAAATGATTTCAAAATTACTTTAAATGACCCCAAAAATGACCCAAAAACTCACCTAAAATGACCCAAAAAAAGGGTCCCAAAATTGATCTAAACTGGCCCAAAAAATGAACCAAAAAAGACCAAAAAATGACTCCAAAATGACTCAAAATGGCCCCAAAAATGACCCAAAAATGGTCCCAAAATTGATCTAAACTGGCCCAAAAATAGGGCTCCAAAATGGCCCAAAATTGGCCCCAAAAATGGCCCCAAAAATGACTCCAAAATGACCTCAATGGAGCCAAAAAATGATCAAAAAATGATTTAGAAATTGCTTTAAATGGCCCCAAAAATGGTCCCAAAAATGACCCAAAAAACTCACCTAAAATGACCCAAAAAAGGGTCCCAAAATTGATCTAAACTGGCCCAAAAAATGAACCAAAAAAGACCAAAAATGGCTCCAAAATGGCCCAAAAAATGACTCCAAAATGACCCAAAAATGACCCAAAAATGTCCCAAAATTGATCTCAACTGGCCCAAAAATAGGCTCCAAAATGACCCTAAAATGCCCAAAAATGGCCCCAAAAAATGACTCTAAAATGACCTCAATTGAGCCAAAAAATGATCAAAAAATGATTTAGAAATTGCTTTAAATGACCCCAAAAAATGGTCACAAAAATGACCCAAAAAATGGTCCCAAAATTGATCTAAACTGGCCCAAAAAATGACACAAAAAGAGCAAAAAATGGCTTCAAATGGCCCTAAAATGGCGCAAAATGACCCAAAAAATGACCCAAAAATGACCCAAAATGAGATGAAAAATTGATTTAAAAATTGTTTCAAATGAGCAACAAAAGGGGACCAAAATGGTCTAAACTGGCCCAAAAAAATGACACAAAAAAGAGCAAAAAATGGCTTCAAAATGGCCCTAAAATGACCCAAAAAATGGTCCCAAAATTGATCTAAACTGGCCCAAAAATAGGCTCCAAAATGACCCTAAAATGGCCCAAAATGACCCAAAAAAAGACTCTAAAATTACCCAAAAATGACTAAAAAATGACCTCAATTGAGCCAAAAAATGAGCAAGAAATTATTAAGAAATTGCTTTAAATGACCCCAAAAAATGGTCACAAAAATGACCCAAAAAAGACCAAAAAAATGGCTTCAAAATGACCCTAAAATGACTCAAAATGACCCCAAAAAATGGCCCAAAAATGACCCAAAAATGGTCCCAAAATTGATCTAAACTGGCCCAAAAAATGACACAGAAGAGACCAAAAAAATGGCTTCAAAATGGCCCTAAAATGACCCAAAAAATGTCCCAAAATTGATCTAAACTGGCCCAAAAATGACACAAAAATGATCCTAAAATGGTCCCAAAAATGGCCCCAAAAATGGCCCCAAAAATGACCCAAAAATGGCCCAAAAAATGATCAAAAAATGATTTCAAAATTACTTTAAATGACCCAAAAAATGGTCCCCAAAAATGGCTTAAAATGGACTAAAAAATGCTCATAAAATGACCCAAAAAAATATTTCCAAAAATGGCTCAAACTGGCCCAAAAATGACACAAAAATGGCCCAAAAAAAGGCCCAAAAATGACCAAAAATTGCCCCAAAATGGCCCAAAAATGAGTCTAAAAGAGCACAAAAATTGTCCTAAAAATGACCCTGAAACAGCCCAAAAATCAATCAAAAATGACCCAAAATGGCCCAAAAATGACCCAAAAAAAATCTTTAAAAGGCCCTAAAATGGCTCTGAAAATGGCCCAAAAATTACCTAAAATGTCTCAAAAACGGCAGAAAAAATTGTACCAAAATGAGCAAAAAATGACCCAAAAAAAGCCCAAAAAATGGCCCAAAAATGACCAAATTTGACCCTAAAATAACCCAAAAAATGGTCCCAAAACGACCCAAAAATATTCATTAAATGGGCCAAAAAAAGCCCCTAAAATGACCCAAAAATCCCAAAAATTTCCAAAATTGCCCAAATTGACCCAAAATGACCAAAATAACGCCCCAAAATTGTCCAAAAATGACCAAAATCACCCAAAAATGGCTAAAAATGGTCCAAAAATGACCCAAAATTCACCCAAAATCGCCCAAACCCGCCCCCATTTAAGCCACGCCCCTTTTTGTGACCTCATTGATGAGGTCATCGTCGTCGTCCTTGACCTCGATGCTCATTGGCTGCCGCGGGAAGCGCTCGAAGACTTCGACCAATCGGGGAATGCGGCGATCGCAGCCAGAGGAGAACGAGCCTGGAGGGGGGCGGGGCTTAAATAGGGGCGGGGCTTGGCTGGAGGGGGCGTGGTCAAGTCTCCTTTAGGCCACGCCCCCAGGCAAAAAAACCCGGAAGTTCTGGGTCGTGAGGGAGGGGAGGAAATGCCCAAAATTCCCAATTTTAACCCCAAAATTCCCAATTTTAACCCTAAAATTCCAACTTTAACCCCAAAATTCCAAATTTTAACCCCAAAATTCCAAATTTTAACCCCAAAAAATCCCAATTTTCAACCCAAAATCCCCAATTTTAAGCCCAAAATTCCCAATTTTAACCCCAAAATTCCCAAATTTTCCCCCAAATTTCCCAATTTTAACAGGAATTTTCTTTCAATTCCCAATTTCTGAACCCAAATGTTCCCAAAATTCCCAATTTTAATCCCCAAAATTCCCAATTTTAACCACAAAATTCCCCATTTGAAACCCAAAATTCCAAATTTTAACCCCAAAATTCCCAACTTTAAACCCAAAATTCCCCCATTTTAAACCCAAACTTCCCAATTTTAACCCCAAAATTCCCAATTTTAAACCCAAAATTCCAACTTTTAACCCCAAAATTCCCCATTTTAAACCCAAAATTCCAAATTTAACCCCAAAATTTCAACTTTTAACCCCAAAATTCCCAATTTTAAAACGCAAAATTCCAACTTTAAACCCAAAATTCCCAATTTTAACCACAAAATTCCCCATTTTACACCCCAAAATTTCCCAATTTTAACCCCAAAATTCCAACTTTTAACCCCAAAATTCCCAATTTTTAACCCCAAAATTTCCCAATTTTAACCCCAAAATTCCAACTTTTAGCCCCAAAATTCCCAATTTTAACCCTAAAATTCCAAATTTTAACCCTAAAAATCCCAACTTTAACCCAAAATTCCAAATTTTTAACCCCAAAATCCCCAACTTTAAACCCCAAAATTCCAAATTTTAACCCCAAAATTCCCAATTTAAAACGCAAAATTCCAACTTTTAAACCCAAAATTCCCAATTTTAACCCCAAAAATTTCAACTTTTAACCCCAAAATTCCAACTTTTAACCCCAAAATTCCAAATTTAAACCTAAAATTCCAACTTTTAACCCCAAAATTCCCAATTTTAACCCCAAAATTCCCAATTTTAACCCCAAAATTCCCAACTTTAAACCTAAAATTCCAACTTTTAACCCCAAAATTCCAAATTTAAACCACAAAATTCCCCATTTTCAACGCAAAATTCCCAATTTTAACCCCAAAATTCCAACTTTTAACCCCAAAAATTCCCAATTTTCAACCCAAAAAATTCCCCAATTTTTTCCCCAAAATTCCAAATTTTTAACCCCAAAATCCCCAATTTTTGACCCCAAATTTTCCCCAAATTCCCATTTTTCGCCCCAAAATTCCCAATTTTTGGTCACCTGGTGCAAACGTCACCTCCAGGGGGCTCCCGGTACGGGGGGAGGTCCTGGGGGAGGCCGAAATTAACCCTTAATTAGCCTTAATTAGCGTTAATTAATAGTTAATTAATTATTAATTAATGATTAATTATGGTTAATTAGTATTAATTATCGAGATAAATTAAAATTAATATTTAATTATAGGCTATTAATTATCACTAATCGCCATTATTATGAATTCATTAACACTAATTAGCTCTAATTAGCCCCAATTAACGTTAATTACCATTAATGAGCCCTAAATTAACTCCTTAATATAATTAATTACCGTAATTCAAACAATTAAATTAATGCAAATGATGGCATTAATTGAGTCTTATTTACATAAATTACCATGAATTTAATTACCTGATTTAATTATGATATCAATTAATTTCTTAATTAATACAATTTAACGCCATTAATTACCCCTTTATTCCCATTAATTAGCAATAATTCCCATTAATTTCCACTAATTCCCATTAATTAGCAATAATTCCCACTAATTACCGTTAATTACCAATTATTTCCACTAATTACTGTTCATTACCATTCATTACCACTAATAATTATTAATATCATTAATTCCCATTAATTCGCACTAATTAGCATTGATTTTCGATAATTACCATTCATTGCCATTAATTACCGCTAATTTATAATTTATTAAGATTAATTACCCTTAACTGCCATTAATTTGTACTAATTATCCGTAATTACCATTAATTACCGATAATTTGTGTTAACAGCCATTAATGACCACTAATGACCATTAATTAGCATAAACTCCCATTAATTAGCATAAGTATCCTCTAATTTAATTCCCTAATATAATTAATTAGTTGGAAAATAATTAATTAACTCATCAAATTTTTATTCCATTAGTTACCCGGCATTAATTACCATTAATTTAATTACCATTTAATTTAATTACCAGTAATTTAATGTCCTAATATTATTAATTAACACTAGTTTAATCAATCAGCTATTACAACTTAACACCATTAATTACCCCTTAATTACCATTAATTACAACCAATTTATTGACCTAAGTTAATTAATTAACCTTCCATTAAATTCATTAATTAATACAATTTAGCACCATTAATTCCCCCGAGATTACCGTTAATTACAACCAATTTAATGACCGAATTTAATTAATTACCACCCATTAAATTCTTTAATGTAATTTAACACCATTAATTACCCCTTATTAGCATTAATTACAACCAATTTAAAGACCGAATTTCATTAATTACCACCCATTAAATTCATTAATTACTAAAATTTAGCACCATGAATTCCCCCTTAATTACCGTTAATTACAACTAATTTAAAGACCTAATTTACTTAATTACCACCCATTAAATTCATTAATTAATACAATTTAGCACCATTAATTATCCCTTATTACCAGTAATTTCATCCAATTTAATAACCTGATTTAATTATTACCACCCATTAAATTCATTAATGTAATTAATTACCCATTAATTACCCCTTAATTACCGTTAATTACAACCAATTTAATGACCTGATTTAATTAATTACCACCCATTTAATTGATACAATTTAACACCATTAATTACCCCTTAATTGCCGTTAATTACAACTAATTTAATGACCTAATTTAATTATCACCCATTTAATTAATTAATGCAATTTAACACCATAATTTCCCCTTATTAGCATTAATTACAACCAATTTAATTACATGATTTAATTAATTACCAACCCAATAAATTTAATAACTAATACAATTTAACACCATTAATTTCCCCTAATTACCATTAATTACAACTAATTTAAAGACCGAATTTAATTAATTACCACCCATTAAATTCATTAATTACTAAAATTTAGCACCATTAATTCCCCTTAATTACCGTTAATTACAACTAATTTAATAGACCTAATTTAATTAATTACCACCCATTAAATTCATTAATTAATACAATTTAACACCATTAATTTCCCCTTAATTGCCGTTAATTGCAAATAATTTAATTTCGTAATTTAATTAATTGCCACCCATTTAATTAATTAATACAATTTAACACCATTAATTTCCCCATATTATCATGAATTACAACCGTTTTAATAGACCGAATTTAATTAATTACCACCCATTAAATTCATTAATTAATATAATTTAACACCATTAATTTCCCCGTATTACCATTAATTACAACCAATTAATTGACCTAATTTAATTAATTTCCATTCATTAAATTCCTTAATTAATACAAATTAACACCATTAATTTCCCCTTAATTACCGATAATTACAACCAATTTAATGACCTAATTTTGATTCATTAAATTCATTTATTAATACAATTTAACACTATTAATTAACCATGAACTACCATTATTTCCCCCTCATTACCACTAATTACCACTAATTACCACTAATTACCACCACCCATTAATTACCCCTAACCCCCCCAATCCCCGCTAATTAACCGACCCTAATTAATCCCTTACCCCGCCCATTCCCCATTAACCCCATTAATCAACCCCTAATTAACCCCACCCCCTCAATTCCCGTTAATTATCGCTAATTAACAATCAATTAACGAACCTTGTAATCGATTTTGGTGACGTCAAGATGGCGGCCGCTCTGTCGCGACAGCTCCCGGTCGTGACAGACGACGACGACGCCGTCGCGGGTGCGGCGCACGTCCAGCTCCAGCCAATCACAGCCCTCGGACACCGCGCTGGGGGCGGGGCCAAGGGAAAAGGGGGCGGGGTTAGCAAATGCAGCCAATTACAGAGCTCGGGGTTTATGGAAGGGGTGGGGCAACAGGAAAAGGGGGCGGGGCTTAATAATCAGGCAATTAGAGAGCGAGGAGGGGGTGGTGGGGGCGTGGCTAAAGGAAAGGGGCGGGGCTTAGAGATTGTGCCAGTCATAGATCGTTAAGATGGCGGTGGGGGCGTGGCCAAATAAAAGGGGGCGGGGGTTAGAGATAGAGGAAATTAGAGCGATCTAAGATGGCGGTGGGGGTGGAGCCAATAACAAAGGGGGCGGGGCTTAGAGTTACAGGAAATCAGAGCAAGCTGAGATGGGGTGGGGGCGTGGCCAAATGAGAGGGGGTGGGGCTTAGATTTCCAGGAAATTAGAGCAATCTAAGACGGCTGTGTGGGCGTGGCCGAAGAAAAGGGGCGGGGCTTAGAGATTGAGCCAGTCATAGATCTTTAAGATTGCTGTGGGGGCGTGACCAAGAGAAAGGGGGCGGGGCTTAGAGATACAGGAAATTAGAGCGATCTAAGATGATGGTGAGGGCGTGGCCAAAAGAACGGGGGCGGGGCTTAGAGTTACAGGAAATTCGAGCAATCTAAGCTGGCGGTGGGGGCGTGGCCAATAAAAAGGGGGCGGGGCTTAGAGTTACAGGAAATTCGTGCGATCTAAGATGGCGGTAGGGGCGTGACCGGAAGTAAGGGGGCGGGGCTTAGAATTACAGGAAATCGGAGCCATCAGCGATTGAGCTGGGGGCGTGGCCAAAAGAAAGGGGGCGTGGCTTAGCGTTACTGGAAATCAGAGCCATCTGCGATTGGGGTAGGGGCGTGGCTAAAGGAAAGGGGGCGGGGCTTAGAGGTTGAGGCAGTCAAAGCTCTAAGAGATGGTGGTGGGGCGTGGCCAAAAGAAAAGGGGCGGGGCTTAGAATTACAGGAAATTAGAGCCATCTGAAATTGGGGTGGGGGCGTGGCAAATAAAAAGGGGGCGGGGCTTAGAATTACAGGAAATTAGAGTCATCTGAGATTGGGGTGGGGGCATGGCTAAAGGAAAGGGGGCGTGGCTATAAAGAAAGGGGGCGTGGCCTCACTGCTCAAAGGCCTCCATTGTGTTCTCGATCCGCTCCCCCGCACCTACAGGGGTTAATGAGGGATAATTAAAGGTTAATTAGGGCTAATTAAGGTTCATTAACTCTAATTAAGGGGCTTCAATTGTTCCTCTTTTTCCCATGCCCCCCCTCCCCTTTAGCCACGCCCCCACATCAAACTCCTCCCCTTTTAGCCCCGCCCCTTCCCTACTTAGCCACGCCCCCTCTCATTAGCCACGCCCCCTTTCCCTTCCACCACCCCTGACCCCCCTCCTTTTACAAGCCCCTCCCCCTTTCCCATCCCTCCCCCACCCAAACTCCTCCCCCTTAGCCCCTCCCCCTTTAACCCCGCCCCCTCCACATTAAACCACGCCCCTACTTTTTAGCCCCGCCCTCTCTCTCAACCCATTCCGTTTAACCCCTTCCCCTCCCCCACCTCAAAACCCCTCCCTCCTTCCCCCCCTCTCGCCCCTCCCCCTTCCCAACCCCTTTCCCTTCACCCCCGCCCCCTCCCCTTTAGCCCCGCCCCCTCTCTTAAGCCCCTCCCGCTCATTTTTTAAGCCACGCCCCCTCTCACCTCCCCTGTGCGCCACCGCCCTTCCCGGCACCGCCAATTTCGGCCCTTCCGAGCCCCTCCGGGCAATGGCGGCCACCAAAACCCCCCCGAGCGCCACCAAAACCGCCCCGAGCGCCACCCCGAGCGCCAGCGCCGCCATGGCTGCCCTCCCGGACTGGTCTGGACTGGTTTGGACTGGTTTGGACCTGTTTTGGGCGTGGCCGCGCACCTGTCTCAGGTGTTTAACTAATGAGTGCCTCGGTACCCACAATGCATTGCGGATAGTAGGGGTTGCTTCCGCCTCGTTACCCACAATGCATCGCGAGGACTAAACTAGACGGAAATGCCTCGGTACCCACAATGCCTTGCGGAAACGAAGCGTTGCTTCCGCCTCGCTACCCACAATGCATCGCGGGAGAAATTTCCGCGGTCTAATAGGGAAGGGACCCAAACTGGGAGCACTGAGAGCTCAAACTGGGAGCACTGGGAGCTCAAACTGGGAGACCTGAGAGCTCAAACTGGAAGCACGGGGAACCCAAACTGGGAGCATAGCGGAAACGGCGGTTACTTCCGCCTTTGTACCCACAATGCTTTGCGAAAACGTGTCTTGAAGTAATGCCTCGGTACCCACAATAAATTGCGGAAATGGGGGGTTGCTTCTGCCTCGCTACCCACAATGCATCGCGAGAGAAATTTCCGCGTTTTAGTTGGGCCGGGGCTCAAACTGGGAGGACTGGGAGCCAAATTGAGAGCACTGAGAGCTCAAACTGGGAGCACTGGGAGGCAAATTGAGACCACTGGGAGCTCAAACTGGGAGCACTGGGAACCCAAACTGGGAGAACAGCGGAAATGGTGGTTAGTTCCGCCTCGGTACCCACAATGCTTTGCGAAAACGTGGTTCTTTAAGTAATGCCTCGGTACCCACAATGCATTGCGGAAATGGGGGGTTGCTTCCGCCTCGCTACCCACTATGCATCGCGGGACAAATTTCCGCGGCTTAATTGGGAAGGGGATCAAACTGGGAGGACTGGGAGCCAAATTGGGAGCACTGAGAGCTCAAACTGGGAGCACTGTGAGGCAAATTGAGACCACTGGGAGCTCAAACTGGGAGCACTGGGAACCCAAACTGGGAGAACAGCGGAAATGGTGGTTAGTTCCGCCTCGGTACCCACAATGCTTTGCCAAAACGTGGTTCTTTAAGTAATGCCTCGGTACCCACAATGCACTGTGGAAATGGGGGGGTTGCTTCTGCCTCTCTACCCACAATGAATCGCTAGGGAAATTTGCGCGTTTTAATTGGGAAGGGGCTCAAACTGGGAGCACTGGGAGCCAAATTGGGAGCACTGGGGCTAAAACTGGGAGACCTGAGAGCTCAAACTGGAAGCACGGGGAACCCAAACTGGGAGCATAGCAGAAAAGGCGGTTACTTCCGCCTTTGTACCCACAATGCTTTGCGAAAATGTGTCTTGAGGTAATGCCTCGGTACCCACAATGCTATGCGAAAATATAGGGTTGATTTTGCCTCCCTACCCACAATGCATCGCGGGAGAAATTTCCGCGGCTTAATTGGGAAGGGGCTCAAACTGGGAGCACTGGGAGCTCGAACTGGGAGCACTGGGAGCTCGAACTGGGAGCACAGGGAGCGCAAACTGGGAGCACAGGGAGCGCAAACTGAAAGCCCAAGCTGGGAGCCCAAACTGGGAGCACTGGGAACCCAAACCGGCAGCATAAGAAAAATGGCGGTTACTTCCGCCTCGGTACCCACAATGCATTGCGCAAAAAAGGGGAATTTTTTCCGCCTCGGTACCCACAATGCACCGCGGGAACGGTGAAACCTTCGGCGTTGCACTGGGAGCCCCTCCTCGCTCAAAAACCCCTGAATTTATGCAAATCTATGCAAATCAACCCCACTCTAAACCAGCTTTTACCCAAGGACGTCAGCACAATAGGCCAATAAAGAATGTTTATTGCTGTTATGTAAATTTATGCAGATAAACTCCATACCAAAGGTGCTTTCACCCAAGTATGACATCACCACAATATGGAAATGAGGAATGTTTATTGCCTTTATGCAAATTTATGAAAATCAACCCCATCCCAAAGCCACCCTCACTCAAGGATGATATCAACACCATATGCAAATGAGGAATGTTTATTGCCTTTATGCAAATTTATTCAAATGAGCATCAGCACCACCCTCTTCCGCCTCCATTTAAGGGCCTAAAGGCGCCGTGGCCTCAACCAATCAGAGCCAGGCTGTGCTAATTTATGCAAATCCATGAAAAAGAAGCGGAGGCGGAAGAATTTGGTATGCAAATTTATGCTAATGAGCCGCGCTCCTCCTTCCACTGCTCAGGGGTCAGCGTTCGCTGCTCCAGGGCGTGGATCCGACTCAGCTCCTCCTTTAGCGCATCGTTAACGAGCCTGTGAGTTAATTAGCCGCTAATTAACACCATTACTGAGTTAATAAACCTTTCATTACCACCCTCATTAATTCCCTTCGCTTAATTCATTATTTGATCCATTAATTAATGCATCCATCCATTAAAACCCCTCATTAATCCATAATGATTAATTAATTAATCTATAATTAATCCATCCATTAAAACCCCTCATTAACCCTCACATGTAATTAATCCATTAATTAAAATCCCTCAGTATGCCCCTAATTGCTTTAAGCCCCGCCCACCTTTTTAAAGACCAACCCTTTAAGCCCCACCCCTTTCCATAAGCCCCACCCCTTTCCCATTTAAATCCCATTTAAGCCCCACCCATTTCTCTATTCCAATGCAGTTTAAGCCCCGCCCCTTTCCTTCCCTATTTTTACCTCATTTAAGCCCCACCCCTTTCCCCACTTGAAATTGTTTAAGCCCCACCCACTTCCCTTCTTTAAACTCCAATTAGGCCCCACCCATTTCCATTTAAATCCCCATTTAAGCCCCACCCCTTTCCCCTTCAACCCATTTAAGCCCCGCCCCTTTCCTCATTCCAACCCCACTTAAGCCCCACCCACTTCCCCTATTTCAACCCCATTTAAGCCCCACCCCTTCCCCATTTAAACCCCATTTAAGCCCCGCCTCTTTCCTCATTCCAACGCCACTTAAGCCCCACCCACTTCTGCTATTTAACCCCATTTAAGCCCCGCCCCTTTCCCATTTCAAACTTATTTAAGCCCCACCCATTTCCCCTTAAACCCAATTCAAGCCCCACCCCTTCCCATTAAATCCCATTTAGGCCCAACCATTTCCCATTTCAACAGCATTTAAGCCCCACCCACTTCCCCTATTTCAACCCATTTAAGCCCCACCCCTTTCTATTCAAATACTCTTTAAGCCCCACCCATTTCCCCTTTAACCCAATTTAAGCCCCACCCCTTCCCCATTTAAACCCCATTTAAGCCCTGCCCCTTTCCTCATTCCAACCCCACTTAAGCCCCACCCACTTCCCCCATTTCAACCCCATTTAAGCCCCACCCCCTTCCATTAAAATCCCATTTAAGCCCCACCCATTTTCCCTCTTACCCAATTTAAGCCCCGCCCCTTTACCATTTAAACCTATTTAAGCCCCACCCTGTCCACCTTAAAACCAATTTAAGCCCCGCCCCTTTCCTCATTCCAACCCCATTTAAGTCCCACCCACTTCTCATTTCAACCCCATTTAAGCCCCGCCCCTTTCCCATTAAATCCCATTTAAGCCTCACCCATCTCCCATTAAAGCTCCGCCCCTTTCCCCTTTAACCCCACACAAGCCCCGCCCCTTTCCCCATTAAAACCCCTAATTCAAAGCTCCTCCCCCTTCAGGCCCCGCCCCCCTTTAGGCCCCGCCCCCACCGGTGCCTCTGGAGGGTCTTGAGGCCGCGGAAAATTCCGGAAACGACGAAAACGCGGAAGCTGCCCTGGCACAGCTCGGGGGAGTCCTGCACCTCCTGCAATTAATTAGCGCTAATTAATGCTAATTAGCATTCATGAACCCCCTCCTCCGCCCCGTGAATAATAATTAGGTAATTAAGTAATAATTAGGTGTTGTTGTCTGGTAATTAATGGCTGATAAATGATAATTATAACACATTAAATTATAATTATTTGGTAATTAGAAGCAATTGATTGATAATTAGCATTAATTACCCCCATTACCTCTTATTATACTTAAAGCTGTAATTAATAAATTTAATTACCACCATCAACCACTAATTAATACCAATTAAGTACTAATTAACCCTTAATAATGGCTAATTAAAAGTTATCAGCAACTAATTAGCAGCATTTCGACATTAATTAAAACTAATTAACACCATTAGGCTTCTAGTACAACTGCAATCTAATAATTAATATAAAATGTTGGTAATTAGAGATATAACACCCCAACCACTAATTACCATTAATTCCGTGCTAATTAACACCTATTACATGCTAATTAGTAGTTGTTACCAACTAATTGGCACCAATTCATCACTAATTAACACCCATTATAACCAATTGACATCTGAAAAACACTAATTAATAACAATTAATCACTAAATAAAAGCAATTAGCCGCTAATTACCGGCCCTTAGGCCCTAATTATCACGACTTAATCACTAATTACCAAGTCTTAATTATTAATTAGGATCAATTAGCCACTAATTGCTTTCCCAAATTACTAATTAACCCCCATTACCTACTAATTAACAGCGAAAAGGCGTTAATAAGGAGCTAATTAGGCAGTAATTAAGTCACTTATGGGGTTAATAAAAACCGTAATTAACACTAATTCATTAATGCTAATGAAGCACTAGCCCTCACAACTGCTGTTAATTAAGCCCCTATTTAACCCCTCCACCTCTTAATTAACCCCTCCCAGCACTAATCAACCCCCCCACTCCTCAATATTACCCTAATTAGCCTAATTAACTCTAATGAACCCCTCCCCCTCCGAATTACCGCCCCCCAACCGCTAATTAACCGCCATCCTGGCAAATAACCGCCCTCCCAAACCTAATGAACCCGCGGTCGGCGCTAATTAGCGCTTAATTAATTGATTAACGAATTAATTACCACGTGTTCGGCCTGGAGCCGCTCCTGGAGCCGCAGCCGCAGCTCCTCGGCTGTCGGAGGCTCCATTACCGCTTCCGCCTGCGTCACTTCCGCTCGGCGCGGGGCCTTACGGGTACAGAGGCGGAAACAGAAGAAATGCATTGTGGGTAACGTGGCAAAAGCGAACGAGTTACAGAGGATTGTGGGTAACGAGGCAAAATTGGGGTTCTTTGCGCAAGGGTTTGTGGGTAACGAGGCGAAGTTAAGCGCTGCCATAACCTGAGGGCCCAGTGTGCGACCATAACGGAAAAATGACATCACTAAAGGCACCAGTGACACCAGTAAGGACCAGTTCGGGATGGGAACGGACCAGTAAAAACCAGCATGGGACCGGTAAAGGAAAAATGACGCCATTAAAGGCACCAGTGACAGCAGTAAAAGGTGGAGAGGGCCAAAATTCATGCCAGTAAAAGGGATCGCGGTGCATTGTGGGTACCGAGGCAGAAAACCCACCACTTTACCGAGGCGGAATTCACCCGCAGCCTTCTCCCGCAATGCATTGTGGGTACCGAGGCAAAACTGCCGCCATTTATACCGAGGCAAAATTACCGGAAGTTCCTCCTCGCGGACCGCAATGCATTGTGGATAACGAGGCATATTCGCCGCCATTTCTACCGTGGCAAAAACCTCCGCAGGTATTCCTTTTGCGCATTGCATTGTTGGTACCGTGGCAAAAATTCTCCCTTTTACCGACGAGGAAATCCGAGCATTAAACGAGAATTTTCTTTTCTTTTCCTAACTCCTCCTCCTTCTCCTCCTCCTCCTCCTCCTCCTTTTCCCCAAGGCATTGTGGGTACCGTGGCAAAATCGCCGCCATCTTTACCGAGGCAAAAACCCGGACCCGCCTTTTATGCGCAATGCATTCTGGGTACCGAAGCACACATTCTCCCTCTTCCAAAGCGGAAATCCGAGCATTAAAAAAAAAACCTCTATTTTTTTTCTACCTACTCCTCCTCCTCCTCCTTCTTCTTCTCTTTAAAGCATTTTGCCGATATTTTTAACGAGGCGAAACTTTCGGAAGCTCCCCTCACGCGCCGCAATGCACTATGGGTACCGAGGCAAAATCGCCGCCATCTTTACCGAGGCAAAACTCTCAAGGGCCTCCATTTTAGCAATGCATTGTGGGTACCGAGGCACAAATTCTTCCTCTTACCGAGGCGGAAATCAGAGCATTAAACAACAATTTTCTCTTCTTCTTCCTCCTCGTCCTCCTTCTTCTCCTCCTCCTCTTTCTCTTTAATGCATTATGCCGCCATTTTTACCGAGGCAAAGCATACCGGAAGTTTAGACCTTCGCGGTGCTATGTGGGTACCGAGGCAAAACTCTCCCCTTACCGAGGCGGAAGTTGATTCATGTAACCGGAAGTGCCCGCGGTGCATTGTGGGCCAGCGATGGCGGCGATGAGGGCCGTGTATTTGCTTCGCT
This sequence comes from Agelaius phoeniceus, assembly GCF_051311805.1. NCBI lineage: Eukaryota > Metazoa > Chordata > Aves > Passeriformes > Icteridae > Agelaius > Agelaius phoeniceus. The sequence continues at coordinate 772,628 of NC_135302.1, read as the reverse complement.
CCGCCGCTCCCCGGGGCCGGTGCCGGGGCCGAACCTACGTTGGGTTCACGGTGGATCCGCGGCGGCGGCTCCGGCAGCACAACGGGGGCAGGAAAAGAGGGGGAGCCCGAAAGACGAGCGGGAGAGGGCCCTGGTGGGGGAGCCCGGGGGGTTTTGAGGGGCTTAATGGGGATTAAAGGGGAATTTGGGGTGATTTAGAAGGGATTTTGGGGGGTTTAAAGAGGATTTAGGAGGGTGTAAGGGGGATGTGGGGGGTTTAAAAGAGATTTGGGGGGGATTTGGGGGGCTTTAAAGGGGATTTGGGGGTGGTTTGGAAGATTTAAAGGGGATTTGGGAGGGTTTAAGATGGATTTGGGGGTTTCAGGGGAATTTAAAGGGATTGAAGCGGAATTTTGGGGGTGTTTAAGGGGCATTTGGGGGGTTTAAGGGGATTTAGGGGGGATTTTGGGGGGGTTTAGGGGGTTCTAGGGGGGTTTGGAAGAGATTTGGGGGGCCTTAAGTGGTTTTGGGAGGGATTTGTGGGTGTTTAAAGGGATTAAAGAGGGATTTTCAGAAGTTAAGGGGGAATTTTAAGGAATTTTGGGGGGATTTTTGGGTTAAAGGAGGATTTGGGGGAGTTAAAATGGATTTTGGGGAGGATTTTGTAGGATTTAAGTGCGATTTGGGGGGATTCAAGGGATAATTGGGAGAGTTAAAGGGGGATTTGGAGAATTTTTAATTAACTTTAAATAATCCTACTGATTAAAATTAAAATTAATTTTCTTGGTTATTTTTTAAATTTTCAATGAATTTTCAGCCAATTTAACCCATTTTTCCCCAACTAAAGGGAAATGGAACTTTTCGTCCACGGCTTCCCCTCCGACGTCGCCGCCCTCAGGGTGAGCCACGCCCCCTTTTAAGCCCCGCCCACCTCATTAAAATGCATCAAATCCTTCCTCCTTTAGTTTAAGCTCCTCCCACATTCTAGACACACCTGTCTAAGCCCCGCCCACCTTACTTGGCCAAATTAAAACAATCTCATTAATTAAATTTAAGCCCCTCCCACCTTTAAAACACCACTCATTTAAGCCCCGCCCACTTTTCCCAAGCACGTATAAACTGCTCCATCTGGAACTTAAGCCCCTCCCACTTTCTAGTCCCCATCCATTTAAGCTCCACCCACCTCGTAATAATGCAAATTATTTAAATTTGCCTTTAATTTAAGCCCCTCCCACCTCTTAAACCCCACCCATTGAAGCCCCGCCCACTTCTTTCAACCTATTGAAATAAAATTTCTTTTGATTTAAGCCCCTCCTACTTTTAAAAGAGTAATTTAAGCCTCACCCACTTAAGCCACACCCCCTAAACCTCCTTTACACCCACTTCTATTTAAGCCCCGCCCACCAAATTAAACCCATCCCATTTTTAAGCCCCACCCACCTTATTAATTTAAACAAAACTCCTCCCCTTTTATTTAAATCAAACCCACTTAAGCCCCGCCCCTTTTTTCCAGTTCGAGTGGGCGTGGCAACACCCAAACTCCTCCCGATGCCTCTTGGCCCCGCCCACTCGCCGCCCACGGGAGCAGCCAATCAGCTTCGCCCTCCGCCTCTTGCCCCGCCTTCTTTTGGCCCCGCCCTGGTCCCGCCTCCCGCTGAGAATCCGTTGGCTCCGCCCACCTCGCCCCGCCCTAGAGTTGGCTCCGCCCCCTCACGTAGTGGAAGAGGAAGGGGCGGGGCTGCCACGCCTTAAAAGGAAAAAGGGGCGGAGTCAAGAAATGGAGTTGGAGAATTCGGGGTGTGGCTTGTGTGGGGAGGTAAGGGGGCGGGGCTTAAAGGGGTAGGGCTTTAAATGGTGTGGCTAAAAGGGGTGGGGCTTAAGATGAATTAATTTTGTGGGCAGGGCTAAAGATGAGTGGGGATTAAAAGGGGAGGAGTTTTGAGAGGTTTAATGAGGTGGGTGGAGCTTAAAGGGGTGTGGCTACATTAAGCAAATTAAAGAGGGCGGGGCACAAATGGATACTTAGAAGTGGGAGGGGCTTAAGGTGGGTGTGGCTTTTTGTGAGCAGTCTAAAGTGGGTGGAGCTTAAAAATGGGTGTGGCTTAACAATAAAAATAAAAGTGGGAGTAGCCTAAAGCTGGATATGGTAAAAGGGGGTGGAGCTTAAAAGGGCAGGGTTAAAAGGGGTGGGGTTTAAGGTATTTAAATTTTAGGCATGGCCTAAAAGGGGCGTGGCCTTCAGAGGTACAAAAATTAAAACTTGGGGAATTTTTAGGCATAAAAATGTAAAATTATGCAAATTTTTAATGTGGGCGTGGCCTGAGAGGTAGTGGGCAGGATTTGAATCATGAATTACTAGTTTTAGTTTTAAATCAATCTAATCTTTTTAAAAATGCTAATTTATGCAAAATTTTTGCCTTTTAAGCAGAAATTTCAGGGTTTTTTACATTTCCACGCTCTTTTTAGGACCAGGCCACGCCCCTTTTGCGCTGTCCCCGCCCATACTGCAAGATGGCCGCCCATCCCTTGTGCCTGGCCCGGCTCTTCCTGGCCCCTGAGCCGCTGCAGCTGCTGCCAGTAGGAGGCGCCTGTCCTAGGTAATAAAAAAGGGGGCGGGGCTTGGGTTTGGGGGCGGGGCTTGTTTTTAAAGCTTTTTACCTTATATGGAAACGTTTCAAAATGGCTGCTAAGGGGTAGAGCTTGGTTTTTAGAAGTTTTTACCTTATAAGGAATGGTTCAAAGATGGCTGCCAGGGGGCGGGGCTTGGTTTTTAGGGATTTTTACTTTATATAGGGGAAGCTTCCAAGATGGCTGCCAGGGGCAGGACTTGTTTCTAAAGGAGTTTTACCTTATAAGGAAATTATCTAAGATGGCTGCTAGGGGGCGGGGCTCTATTTCCAAGCTGTTTTTTCCTTATAAGGAATGGTTCCAAGATGGCTGCCAGGGGGTGGGGTTTGTTTCTAAGCTGTTTTTTCCTTATAAGGAAAAATTCCAAGATGGCTGCCAAGTGGTGGGATTTCATTCTAGGAGAGTTTTTCCTTATAAGGAAAGGATTCAAGATGGCTGCCAGGGGGCGGGGTTTATTTCTAATACCATTTTTCCTTAAAAGGAAATTATTCAAATGGTTGCCAGGGCCGGGCCTTGTTTTTAAAAGCTTTTTTCCTTAAAGGAAGAAATTCCAAGATGGCTGCCAGGGGGGCGGGGTTTGTTTCCAAGATGGCTGCCAGTGGGAGGAGTCTGTTGCTAGGGGGAGGAGCTTGTTTATATTTTTCCTTAAAAGGAAAGGCTCCAAAATGGCTGCCAGGGGGAGGAGCCTGTTGTTAGGGGGCGGGGCTTGTTGCTAAGGGCTCCTTACACCATAAGTCTGTGAGTGGTTGCTAAGGGGCGGGGCTTGTTTTCAAATCTCCTTTTCCTTATAAGGAAAGGCTTCAAAATGGCGAAAAGGGGGCGGAGCTTGTTGGTAGGAAGTAAAAGGGGTGGAGCCTGTTGCTAGGGGAGCATTTTCCTTATAAGGTAATGTTAAAGTGGTTATTAAGGGGCGGGGCTTGTTGAGACTGAAGGATTTTCCTTATAAGGTAATGTGATATGGGCGGGGCTTGTCCAAAGGGGGCGTGTCCTCACTCTGACCCCACCCCCAGGTGCCACACCCACCTCCTGTGGGGAGATCTGATTCGTCGCTGCCGTGGAGAGGCGGAGCCTGAAGAAGAGTGGGCGGAGCCTGATGACATCATCATTCCAAGCTCTGCCCCCACGTGAAGCCACGCCCACAATAGGTTTTTAACATTTTAAATGTATTTATTTGTAATTAGCTTATTTTTATAATAAAATTCGATTATTAATTTATTTTTTATTTAATAGGGTGTGGCTTTGTTAGGCCACACCCCTATGATGTCATTTCCTGTTGCCCTTCCCCCTTTTGGCCGCCGTTTTTGTAATCAAATTCCCATTTTTTACCCTTTTTTGCCTGTTTTTACATCAATTTCTTTTTTTGGGGGGTCCTTCAAACCCTCCCAAAAATTTAAAGATTTTTTCCCCAAATTTTGGGATATTTTCCCCCCATTTTCACCAGAAAAATCCAACATTTCCACCCCAAAATTCCCAATTATTGTCCTTTAAAAAAAAACAAAATTTCCCCAAAAATATTTTAAATTTGCCAAAAAGAAATTGCCTTTTTTCCACCCAAAAAATCCCAAATTTTCCCCATAAAAATTCCATTTTTTCCCCATAAAATACAAAATATCCCTTCCAAAAAACAATCATTTTCACCCATGAAAATCCCAAATTTTCCGCAGAAAAATCCCAACTTTTTCTCTATGAAAACCCCATTTTCCTTCTAAAATACCTAATTTACCCCAAAAAATTCCAATTTCCCCCCCAAAAATTCTCATTTTTTACTCATAAAAATCCCGAAAAAACCCCGGTTTTTTCCCGATTAAAATCCTAATTTTTACCCAAAAAAAATCTCAAATTTTTCCTCAAAAATTTCCATTTTTCCCCCCAAAAAACCCCAATATTCCAGGATAAAATCTTTATTTTTTCCCCAAAAAAATCCCAAATTTCCCCCCATAAAAATCACAATTTCCCCACTAAAAATCCCATTTATTGCCCTAAAAAAAATCCCAATTTCTCCCCACAAAACCCCCATTTTCCCTCATTAAAAAAATCAATTTTTTTTCAATTCTCCCCCATTTAATCCCATTTTTCCCCCCCAAAAATCCCATTTTCCCCTCCCCCCCTATTTCCAGGCCACTCTTTCTGAATTTTGGGTCGTTTTTCCCAAATTTTGGGGAGTTTTTCCCCAAATTTCACTTTTTTTTGGTCTCTTTGCAGGCCACCACGTAGCGCTGGGCCACGTTCAGGGGTGGGGAGTAACCGTCGGCATAGGAGGTGTCCTCGAAAAGCACCGAATAATCGTCCTGGGGCTGGGAAATTTGGGAAAAAATTCAAAATTTTTGGGAAAAAAGAAGAATTAGAAACAATCCAGGCCTACAAATTATCCCCTTATATGGTAACTGGGCCATAGCAACAAGCCACGCCCCTTAGCAACGCCCTCATAAGGAAATGGCGGCCTTACCAACCCCCCTTATATGGTAATGCTGTTCCTTAGCAACAAGCCACGCCCCTTAGCAACCCCTCATAAAGCAATACCTCAGCATTTCCCTTATATGGTAATGCCACCCTAGCAACAAGCCACACCCCTTAGCAACCCCTCATAGCAATGCCTCTCCTTAGTTACAAGCCACGCCCCTTAGCAACCCCTCAGAACGCATTACCTCAACAATTTCCTTATATGGCAACACCACCCTAGCAACAAGCCACGCCCCTTAGCAACCCCTCAGAAGGCATTACCTCAGCACTTTCCTTATATGGCAATACCACCCTAGCAACAAGCCACGCCCCTTAGAAACCCCTCAGAAGGCATTACCTCAGCACTTTCCTTATATGGCAATACCACCCTAGCAACAAGCCACGCCCCTTAGCAACCCCTCAGAAGGCTTTACCTCACCATTTTCCTTATATGGCAATGCCACCCTAGCAACAAGCCACGCCCCTTAGCAACCCCTCATAAAGCATTACCTCAGCATTTACCATATATGGTAACTACCCTAGCAACAAGCCCCGCCCCTTAGCAACCCAGCTCCTACAGGGCCCCCTTGAGGCCGCCTCCATTTTTAACCAAAAATCCTCATTTTTGAGGGGATTTTTGGGGCGATTTCGGCCGATTTTGGGTCAGACTCACGCGCTGAGGCGGGGCGTGGATGAGGGCAACATAGATGGCAATGCCTCTCCTAAACAACAAGCCACGCCCCCTAACAACCACCTAATATAGCAATGCCTTGCCTATGCAACAAGCCCCGCCCCTTAACCCCTCATAAAGCAATGCTGTGGCGGTTTCCTTATATGGAAACGGCACCCTAGCAACAAGCCACGCCCCTTAGCAACCCCTCAGAAGGCATTACCTCAACATTTTCCTTATATGGCAATACCACCCTAGCAACAAGCCACGCCCCTTAGCAACCCCTCAGAAGGCTATACCTCACCATTTTCCTTATATGGCAACACCACCCTAGCAACAAGCCACGCCCCTTAGCAATAACTCTCCTTAGCAACAAGCCACGCCCCTTAGCAACCCCTCAGAAGGCATTACCTCAGCACTTTCCTTATATGGCAATACCACCCTAGCAACAAGCCACGCCCCTTAGCAACCCCTCAGAAGGCTTTACCTCACCATTTTCCTTATATGGCAACACCACCCTAGCAACAAGCCCCGCCCCTTAGCAACCCCTCAGAAAGCATTACCTAAACATTTACCATATATGGTAACCCTTCCCTAGCAACAAGCCCCGCCCCTTAGCAGCCCAGCTCCCACAGGGCCCCCTTGAGGCCGCCTCCATTTTTAACCAAAAATCCTCATTTTTGAGGGGATTTTTGGGGCGATTTTGGCCGATTTTGGGTCAGACTCACGCGCTGGGGCAGGGCATGGATGAGGGCAACATAGATGGCAATGCCTCTCCTAAACAACAAGCCACGCCCCCTAACAACCACCTAATATTGCAATGCCTTGCTTAAGCAACAAACCCCACCATTAGCAACCCCTCATAAAGCAATACTTTGGCGGTTTCCTTATATGGAAACACCATCCTAGCAACAAGCCCCGCCCCTTAGCAACCCCTCAGAAGGCATTACCTCAACATTTTCCTTATATGGAAATGGCACCCTAGCAACAAGCCACGCCCCTTAGCAACCCCTCAGAAAGCATTACCTCAGCGTTTTCCTTATATGGCAATACCACCATAGCAACAAGCCACGCCCCTTAGCAACCCAGCTCCCACAGGGCCCCCTTGAGGCCGCCTCCATTTTTAACCAAAAATCCTCATTTTTGAGGGGATTTTTGGGGCGATTTCGGCCGATTTTGGGTCAGACTCACGCGCTGGGGCAGGGCGTGGATGAGGGCAACATAGATGGCAATGCCTCTCCTAAACAACAAGCCACGCCCCCTAACAACCACCTAATATGGCAATGCCTGGCCTAAGCAACAAGCCCCGCCCCTTAGCAACCCCTCATAAAGCAATGCTTTGGCAGTTTCCTTATATGGCAATCCCACCCTAGCAACAAGCCACGCCCCTTAGCAACCCCTCAGAAGGCTTTACCTCACCATTTTCCTTATATGGCAACACCACCCTAGCAACAAGCCACGCCCCTTAGAAACCCCTCATAAAGCATTACCTCAGCATTTACCATATATGGTAACTACCCTAGCAACAAGCCCCGCCCCTTAGCAACCCAGCTCCCACAGGGCCCCCTTGCGGCCGCCTCCATTTTTAACCAAAAATCCTCATTTTGGAGGGGATTTTTGGGGCGATTTTGGGTCAGACTCAGGCGCTGGGGCGGGGCGTGGATGAGGGCAACATAGATGGCAATGTCTCTCCTTAGCAACAAGCCACGCCCCCTAACAACTTAATTTGGCAATGCCTTGCTTAAGCAACAAGCCCTGCCCCTTAGCCCCTCATAAAGCAATGCTGTGGCGTTTTCCCTATATGGAAAAGCCACCCTAGCAACAAGCCACACCCCTTAGCAACCCCTCAGAAGGCATTACCTCAGCACTTTCCTTATATGGCAACACCACCCTAGCAACAAGCCACACCCCTTAACAATAACTCTCCCTAGGAACAAGCCACGGCCCTTAGCAACCCCTCAGACGGCATTACCACCCTAGCAACAAGCCACACCCCTTAGCAATTACTCTCCTTAGCAACAAGCCACGCCCCTTAGCAACCCCTCAGAAGGCATTACCTCAGCACTTTCCTTATATGGCAACACCACCCTAGCAACAAGCCCCGCCCATTAGCAACCGAGCTCCCACAGGGCCCCCTTGAGGTCGCCTCCATTTTTAACCAAAAATCCTCATTTTTGAGGGGATTTTTGGGGCGATTTCGGCCGATTTTGGGTCAGACTCACGCGCTGAGGCGGGGCGTGGATGAGGGCAACATAGATGGCAATGCCTCTCCTAAACAACAAGCCACGCCCCCTAACAACCACCTAATATGGCAATGCCTTGCCTAAGCAACAAGTCCCGCCCCTTAACCCCTCATAAAGCAATGCTGTGGTGGTTTCCTTATATGGAAACGGCACCCTAGCAACAAGCCCTGCCCCTTAGCAACCCCTCAGAAGGTATTACCTCAGCACTTTCCTTATATGGCAATACCACCCTAGCAACAAGCCACGCCCCTTAGCAACCCCTCAGAAGGCTTTACCTCACCATTTTCCTTATATGACAATACCACCCTAGCAACAAGCCACGCCCCTTAGCAACCCCTCATAACAATGCCTTTCCTTAGCAACAAGCCATGCCCCTTAGCAACCCCTCATAAAGCATTACCTCAACATTTTCCTTATATGGCAATACCACCATAGCAACAAGCCCCGCCCCTTAGCAACCCCTCAGAAGGCTTTACCTCACCATTTTCCTTATATGGCAATACCACCATAGCAACAAGCCCCGCCCCTTAGCAACCCAGCTTCCACAGGGCCCCCTTGCGGCCGCCTCCATTTTTAACCAAAAATCCTCATTTTTGAGGGGATTTTTGGGGCGATTTCGGCCGATTTTGGGTCAGACTCATGCGCTGAGGCGGGGCGTGGATGAGGACAACATAGATGGCAATGCCTCTCCTAAACAACAAGCCACGCCCCCTAACAACCACCTAATATGGCAATGCCTTGCCTAAGCAACAAGTCCCGCCCCTTAACCCCTCATAAAGCAATGCTGTGGTGGTTTCCTTATATGGAAACGGCACCCTAGCAACAAGCCCTGCCCCTTAGCAACCCCTCAGAAGGTATTACCTCAGCACTTTCCTTATATGGCAATACCACCCTAGCAACAAGCCACGCCCCTTAGCAACCCCTCAGAAGGCTTTACCTCACCATTTTCCTTATATGACAATACCACCCTAGCAACAAGCCACGCCCCTTAGCAACCCCTCATAACAATGCCTTTCCTTAGCAACAAGCCACGCCCCTTAGCAACCCCTCATAAAGCATTACCTCAACATTTTCCTTATATGGCAATACCACCATAGCAACAAGCCCCGCCCCTTAGCAACCCCTCAGAAGGCTTTACCTCACCATTTTCCTTATATGGCAATACCACCATAGCAACAAGCCCCGCCCCTTAGCAACCCAGCTTCCACAGGGCCCCCTTGCGGCCGCCTCCATTTTTAACCAAAAATCCTCATTTTTGAGGGGATTTTTGGGGCGATTTCGGCCGATTTTGGGTCAGACTCATGCGCTGAGGCGGGGCGTGGATGAGGACAACATAGATGGCAATGCCTCTCCTAAACAACAAGCCACGCCCCCTAACAACCACCTAATATGGCAATGCCTTGCCTAAGCAACAAGCCCCGCCCCTTAACCCCTCATAAAGCAATGCTGTGGCGGTTTCCTTATATGGAAACGTCACCCTGGCAACAAGCCACGCCCCTTAGCAACTCCACATAAAGCACTACCTCAGCATTTGCCTTATATGGGAATATCACCGTTAGCAACAAGCCACGCCCCTTAGAAACCCCTCATAAAGCATTACCTCAGCATTTCCCATATATGGTAACTCTACCATAGCAACAAACCACGCCCCTTAGCAACCCCTCATAATGCATTACCTCAACATTTACCATATATGGTAACTCTACATTAGCAACAAGTCCCTCCCCTTAGCAACCCCTCAGAAGGCATTACCTCACCATTTTCCTTATATGGCAATACCACCCTAGCAACAAGCCACGCCCCTTAGCAACCCCTCAGAAGGCATTACCTCAGCACTTTCCTTATATGGCAACACCACCCTAGCAACAAGCCCCGCCCCTTAGCAACCCAGCTCCCACAGGGCCCCCTTGAGGTCGCCTCCATTTTTAACCAAAAATCCTCATTTTTGAGGGGATTTTTGGGGCGATTTCGGCCGATTTTGGGTCAGACTCACGCGCTGGGGCGGGGCGTGGATCAGGGCCCGGTAGAAGCAGGTGGTTTGGGGGTACAGGGCCAGCACCAGCTGATCCTTGTGGAACAGAGCCTCAGGATCCGTCTCGGGGTTGGTTTTCCATTGGGGCAGGGGGATGATGCGGCGGCGGCTCAGGGTGTGGCGCCTTTTTGGGGAGAAAAAAGGGGATTTTGGGTAAAACGGGAAAAATTGGGGGGAAAATAGGGGAAAAATGGGATTTATATGGGGGAAAAGTTGAAGAGGAGATGGGGTTTTTATGGGGAAAAATTGGGATTTTTTTGGGGGAAATTTGGGATTTTTATGGGAGAAAATTCGGGATTTTAAGGGGGTTAAGAGGGATTTTTATGGGAGAAAATTTTGGGTTTTTTTTGAGAAAATTTGGGAGTTTAGGGGTAAATTGAGATTTTTATTGGGGAAAAAACTTGGGGAAAAATTGGGAATTTTTGGAAGAAAAAATGGGGAAAATGGGGAAAAATGGGAATTTTAGGAGGAAAAATGGGATTTTTTAGGGGAAATTTGGGGGGAAATTGGGATTTTTGTGGGAGAAAATTTGGGATTTTTGTGGGAAAAAAATTGGAATTTTAGGGGTATATTTAGATTTTTATTGGGGAAAATTGGGAGTTTTTAGAGGGAAAAAATGGGAATTTTAGGGGGAAAAAATGGGATTTTTTTAGGGGAAATTTGGGATTTTTATGGGAGAAAATTTGGGATTTTTATGGGAGAAAATTTGGGATTTTTTTGGGAGAAAATTTGGGATTTTGGAGGGAGGAAATTTTGATTTTTTGGAGAAAAAAATTGTAATTTTTATGGGGAAAAAATGGGGAAAATTTTGAGTTTTATTGGGAAAAATTTGGGGGTTTTTTTTGGGTTGTTTTGAGGGGATTTTGGGGCATTTAACCCAAATTTGGGGATTTTTTTCCTCACTCACTCTTTGCCTTCCTCATCGATGTCGTCGACTTCGTACCTGAGGGAAAAAACCAAAAATCCCAACTCAGAACCAAAAAACTGAGGCAAAAAAGGGGAATTTTCAGCCCAAAAATTGGAATTTTACCCCAAAAATTAAAGTTTTACCTCAAAAATTGGAATTTTACCTCAAAATTGGAATTTTACCCCAAAAATTGGAATCTTTCCTCAAAAATTGGAATTTTTACCCCAAAATTGGCATTTTACCACAAAAATTGGAATTTTACCCCAAAAATTAAAGTTTTACCTCAAAAATTGGAATTTTTACCTCAGAAATTGGCATTTTACCACAAAAATTGGAATCTTTCCTCAAAAATTGGAATCTTTACCTCAAAAATTGGAATTTTTACCCCAAAATTGGCATTTTACCACAAAAATTGGAATTTTACCCCAAAAATTAAAGTTTTACCTCAAAAATTGGAATTTTTACCTCAGAAATTGGCATTTTACCACAAAAATTGGAATTTTTGCCTCAAAAATTTGAATTTTCAGCCCAAAAATGGGAACTTTACCTCAAAAATTTGAATTTTACCTCAGAAATTGGAATTTTCAGCCCAAAAATTGGAATTTTACCTCAAAAATTGGAGTTTTACCTCAAAAATTGGAATTTTTAGCCCAAAAATTGGAATTTTACCTCAAAATGGGAATTTTACCCCACAAATTGGAATTTTCAGCCCAAAAATTGGAACTTTATGCCCAAAATTGGAATTTTCAGCCCAAAATTGGAATTTTTACCTCAAAAATTGGAATTTTCAGCCCAAAATTGGAATTTTACCTCAAAAATTGGAATTTTACTTCAAAAATTGGAATTTTACCCCAAAAATTGGATTTTTCAGCCAAAATTGGAATTTTCCCCCAAAAATTGGAATTTTTACCTCAGAAATTGGCATTTTACCCCAAAAATTGGAAGTTTTACCTCAAAATTTGGAATTTTACCCCAAAAATTGGAATTTTCAGCCCAAAAATGAGAATTTTACCTGAAAAATTGGAATTTTACCTCAAAAATTGGAATTTTTACCTCAAAAATTGGAATTTTCAGACAAAATTGGAAGTTTACCCCAAAAATTAGAATTTTACCTCAAAAATGGGAATTTCCCCAAAAATTGGAATTTTACCTCAAAACTTGGAATTTTCAGCCCAAAAATTGGAATTTTACCTCAAATTTTGAGCCCAAAAATTCAATTTTTTTGGGCTAAAAAAAAGGAATTTTGAATGCAAAAAAATGTGAATTTTAAGCCCAAAGAAGTGAATTTTGAAGAGAACCAAGTCAATTTTGAGGCAAAAAAAAGCAAATTTTGATGCCAAAAATGGGCATTTTTACCAATAAAGTGAATTTTCACACCAAAAAAGGAAATTTTGGCCTGAAAAAGTTAATTTTTAGCCCAAAAAAGTTAATTTTGGCCAAAAAATTCAATTTGGAGGCAAATAAAGCAAATTTTGACCAAAAAAATTGAATTTTTAACCAAATAAAGAGAATTTCGCCCAGAAAAAATTTGAATTTAGGCTGAAAATTTGAATTTTCGGAACACAAAAAACTCAATTTTAACATCAAAAATCCGCATTTTTTGGCCAAATCCCCCAGATTTCGAGGTCCAGGACTGGAATTTTGGGCTGAAAAAGGGGATTTTGGGTTGAAAACGGGAATTTTGGGTTGAAAAAAGGGGATTTTGGGCTGAAAAAGCCAATTTGGAGCCAAATAAAGACAATTTTGGCCAAAATAATTCGATTTTTAACCAAATAAAGAGAATTTCGCCCAGAAAATCTGACCTTTGGGCTGAAAATTTGGAATTTTTGGGATAAAAAAAGGGAATTTTGATGGCAAAAAATGTGAATTTTGAGCCCCAAAATGTGAATTTTTACCAATAAAAGTGACTTTTCAGCCCAAAAAAGCGAATTTTAGCCAAAAAAGTCAATTTTCGCCAGAAAAAGTCAATTTTGAGCCAAATAAAGCAAATTTTGACCAAAAAAAATTGAATTTTTAACCAAATAAAGAGAATTTCGCCCAGAAAAATTTGAATTTTGGGCTGAAAATTTGAATTTTCGGGGCGGAAAAAATGGAATTTTGATGTCAAAAATCCGCATTTTTTGGCCAAACCCCCCAGATTTCGAGGTCCAGGACTGGGATTTTGGGTCTCTCATGTGAATTTTGGCCAGAAAAAGTCAATTTTGAGCCAAATAAAGAGAAATTTGACCAAAAAAATTCACTTTTTAACCAAATAAAGCAAATTTTGGCCACAAAATTCAATTTTGAGCCAAATAAAGCAAATTTTGACCAAAAAAAAATCAATTTTTAACCAAATAAAGAGAATTTTGGCCAGAATAGTCAAATTTGAGCCAAATGAAGCAAATTTTGACCCAAAAAAATTCAATTTTTAACCAAATAAAGAGAATTTAGGCCAGAAAAGTGAATTTGGAGCCAAATAAAGCAAATTTTGACCAAAATAATTTGATTTTTTACCAAATAAAGAGAATTTTGGCCAGAAAATTCAATTTTGAGCCAAATAAAGCAAATTTTGACCTGAAAAAGCCAATTTTGAGCCATATAAAGAGAATTTTGGCCAAAATAATTTGATTTTTTACCAAATAAAGAGAATTTCGCCCAGGAAAATTTGAATTTTGGGCTGAAAATTTGAATTTTCGGAGCACAAAAAACTCAATTTTAACAGCAAAAATTCCCATTTTTCGGCCAAACCGCCCAGATTTCGAGGTCCAGGACTGGAATTTTGGGCTGCAAAAGGGGATTTTGGGTTGAAAAAGGGGGATTTTGGGTTTCTCACGTGAATTTTGGCCAGAAAAATCAATTTGGAGCCAAATAAAGAGAATTTTGGCCTGAAAAAGCCAATTTTGAGCCAAATAAAGCAAAATTTGAGCAATAAAATCAATTTTTAACCAAATAAGGAGAATTTGGACCAGAAAAACTCAATTTTGAGCCAAATAAAGCAAATTTTTGTCCGAAAAAGTCAACTTGGAGCCAAATAAAGCAAATTTTGACCAAAAAAAATTTGATTTTTAACCAAATAAAGAGAATTTTGGCCTGAAAAATTTGAATTTCGAGGTGGAAAAAATGGAATTTTGATGTCAAAAATTCCCATTTTTTGGCCAAACCCCCCAGATTTCGAGGTCCAGGACTGGAATTTTGGGCTGAAAAAAGGGGATTTTGGGTCCCTCACGTGGACTTTGGCCAAAAAAAGTCAATTTTGAGCCAAATAAAGCAAATTTTGACCATAAAAAGTCAATTTTTAACCAAATAAAGAGAATTTGGACCAGAAAATTCGATTTGGAGCCAAATAAAGCAAATTTTAAGGCCAAAAATGGGTATTTTTAGCAATAAAAATGCATTTTCAGCCCAAAAAAGGAAATTTTGGCCCGAAAAAGCCAATTTTGAGCCAAATAAAGCAAATTTTGACCAAAAAATTTCAATTTTTAACCAAATAAAGCAAATTTTGACCAAAAAAAAATTCGATTTTTAACCAAATAAAGAAAATTTCGGCCAGAAAAATTTAAATTTCGGGGCACAAAAAAATTCAATTTCGACATCAAAAATCCGCATTTTCAGGCAATATTGATCAGATTTCAAGGTCCAGGACTGGAATTTTGGGCTGAAAAGGGGGATTTTGGGCTGAAAAAGCCAATTTGGAGCCAAAACCTTGATTTTTGAGGGAAAAAAGCAAATTTTGAGGCCAAAAATGGGTATTTTTACCAATAAAAGTGAATTTTCAGCCCAAAAAAAGAGGATTTTGGCCAGAAAATTCAATTTTTAACCAAATAAAGCAAATTTTGACCAAAAAAATTCGATTTTTAACTAAATAAAGAGAATTTCGCCCAGAAAAATTTGAATTTAGGGTGAAAATTTGAATTTTCGGAGCACAAAAAACTCAATTTTAACATCAAAAATTCCCATTTTTCAGCCAAACCCCCCAGATTTCGAGGTCCAGGACTGGAATTTTGGGCTGAAAAAAGGGGATTTTGGGCTGAAAAAGCCCATTTTGAGCCAAATAAGGTGAATTTCACCCAGAAAAATTTCAACTTCGGGCTGAAAATTTGAATTTTCAGGCTGAAAGAAAAGGAATTTTGAATGTAAAAAATGTGCATTTTGAGCCCCAAAATGTGAATTTTTACCAATAAAAGTGAATTTTCAGCCTAAAACCAGAAATTTTGTCCAGAAAAAATCAATTTTTAACCAAATAAAGAGAATTTCACCCAGGAAAATTTGAATTTCGGGTGAAAATTTGAATTTTCGGAGCACAAAAAATTCAATTTTAACATCAAAAATTCTCATTTTTTGGCCAAACCCCCCAGATTCTGAGGTCCAGGACTGGAATTTTGGGCTGAAAAAAGGGGATTTTGGGTTGAAAAAGCCAATTTGGAGCCAAATAAATCCAATTTTAACCAAAAAAATTCGATTTTTAACTAAATAAGGTGAATTTCGCCCAGAAAAATTTGACCTTTGGGCTGAAATTTGGATTTTTTCGGGGCGGAAAAAAGGGAATTTTGATGATGAAAAATGTGAATTTTGAGCCCCAAAAATGTGAATTTTTAGCAATAAAAGTGAGTTTTCAGCCCAAAAAAGTGAATTTTGGCCTGAAAATCAAATTTGAGCCAAATGAAGCAAATTTTGACCCAAAGAAATCGATTTTTAACGATTTCAAGGGAATTTTGGCCTGAAAAACTCAATTTTTAACCAAATAAAGCAAATTTTAACCAAAAAAATTTGATTTTTACCGAAATAAGGTGAATTTTGGCCTGAAAATTTTGAATTTCAGGCTAAAAATTTGAATTTTCGGGGCACAAAAAATTCAATTTTAACATCAAAAATCCGCATTTTTCGGCGATTTTGGGTTGAAAAAAGGGGGATTTTGGGCTGAAAAAAGGGGATTTTGGGTTAAAAAAAGGAGATTTTGGGTTTTTCACTCACTTGTTGGCAGCGTGGCTGTAGCTGACGACCTCGGCCAGGATCCACTGCTCGTCCCCCTCCAGCGCCTTCACCCTGGCGGCCACTTTGTCCCCAGGCTTGGCCACGTAATCCCCGGCGGCCGGGACCGCCCCGCACAGGGGAGGGGGCCTGGGAGGAGAAAAGGCAGCAGGGATTTGGTAAATGCCAAAAT
This sequence comes from Agelaius phoeniceus, assembly GCF_051311805.1. Taxonomy (NCBI): domain Eukaryota; kingdom Metazoa; phylum Chordata; class Aves; order Passeriformes; family Icteridae; genus Agelaius; species Agelaius phoeniceus. The sequence goes on along the minus strand of NC_135302.1, from coordinate 756,590 downwards.
TCCCAGGGTTTTAGCCCAAAATTCAGCCCAAAAATTGTGGGAATCGGGTGGGAAATGCGGGGGGGGATGGGGGAGAGGTTTTGGCAAAGTTGTATTAAATTGCTCATAAAAATTCCTAAAAATTCAATTTTTTTTCTCCTGAAAATGCCCCAAAACTCCCTCAAATTCCCCATAAGATTCTCAAGATTTTCCCAAAAATTTCCCATAAAAAGTCCCCAAAATTTCCCCAAAATTCCCTATAAAAATTCCAGAAAATTCTCCCAAAATCCCAATTCTTTTTTTGTCCTAAAAATACCCCAAAATTCCCCATAAAAATTCCCTCACATTCCCCAAAAAATTCCAGAAAGTTGCCCCAAAATCGCAATTTTTTTCTCCTGAAAATTCCCCAAAATTGCATCAAATTCCCCATAAAAATTACTAAAAATTCAATTTTTTTTCTCCTGGAAATTTCCCATAATTCCCTCAAATTCCCCATAAAAATTCCCAAAAATTCAATTTTTTTTTCTCCTGAAAATACCCCAAAATTCCCCATAAAAATTCCTAAAAATTCAATTTTTTTCTCCTGAAAATTCCCCATAATTCCCTCAAATTTCTGAAAAAATTCAAATTTTTTATTCTCCTGAAAATTCCCCATAATTCCCTCAAATTTCCCAGAAAATTCAAATTTTTTATTCTCCTGAAAATACCCCAAAATTCCCTACAAAAATTCCAGAAAATTGCCCCAAAATCGCAGGTTTTTTCTCCTGGAAATTCCCCAAAATTGCCTCTAATTCCCCATAAAATGTCCCCCCAAAATTGCCTCAAATTCCCCATAAAAATTCCTAAAAATTCAATTTTTTTTCTCCTGAAGGTTCCCCAAATTCCCCCAAAATTCCCCATAAAAAAATCCTAAAAATTCCCCAAAAATCCCAATTTTTTCTCCTGAAAATTCCCCAAAATTGCCTCAAATTCCCCATAAACACCCTAAAAATTCCCCAAAAATTCCCTTAAAATTTCTCAAAATTTTCCCATAAAAAGTCCCAAAAATTCCGCAAAAATCCCGATTTTTTTTCTCCTGAAAATTCCCCAAAATTCCAATTTTTTTCTCCTGAAAATACCCAAAATTCCCCCAAAATTTCCCATAAAAATTCCCTCAAATTCCCCCAAAATTCCAATTTTTTTTTCTCCTGAAAATTCCCCATAATTCCCTCAAATTCCCCAAAAATTCAAATTTTTTTTCTCCTGAAAATTCCCCAAAATTCCCAAAGAAATTCCAGAAAATTGCCCCAAAATCGCAGTTTTTTTCTCCTGAAAATTCCCCAAAATTGTCTCAAATTCCCCATAAAAATTCCCAAAAAATTCAATTTTTTTTTCTCCTGGAAATTCCCCAAAATTGCATCAATTTCCCCATAAAAATTCCAAAAATTCAATTTTTTTTCTCCTGAAAGTACCCCTAAACGGCATCAAATTCCTGAAAAATTTTGATTTTTTTTGTCCTGAAAGTTCCCCAAAATTCCCTCAAATTCCCCACAAATATTCCCAAAAATTCCACAAAAATCCCATTTTTTTTCTCCTCAAATTTCCCCAAAATTGCCTCAAATTCCCCATAAAAATCCTAAAAATTCCCCAAAAATTCCCTTAAACTTTCTCAAAATTTTCCCATAAAAAGTCCCAAAAATTCCGCAAAAATCCCGATTTTTTTTCTCCTGAAAATACCCCAAAATTCCCTCAAATTCCCCATAAAAATCCTAAAAATTCCACAAAAATCCCATTTTTTTTCTCCTGAAAATTCCCCAAAATTGCCTCAAATTCCCCATAAAATTTCTCAAAATTTTCCCATAAAAAGTCCCCAAAAATTCCCCATAAAAAAATCCTAGAAATTCCCCAAAAATCCCATTTTTTTTCTCCTGAAAATTCCCAAAATTCCCCCAAAATTTCTCATAAAAATTCCCTCAAATTCTACAAAAATCCCATTTTTTCTCCCCAAAATTGCCTCAAATTCCCCATAAAAATTCCCCAAAATTCCCCAAATTTTCCAACATATTTCCAAAAACTCCTGAAATGTTCCCAAAAATTTCCCCATAAAAATTCCCAAAAATCCCCAACATTTCCCCTACAATTTCCCCTAAAAATTCCCCTCAAAAATTCCCAAAATTCTCAAAATTTTCCCAAAAATCCCCATTTTTCCCCCCAAATCCCACTTTACCCTCCCAAATCCCTCATTATTCCCCAAATTTCCCTTTTTTTTCCCAATTTTTCCCCATTTTTCCTCACTTTTCTCCAGGCTTCCCGACCCACAGCACCACCATCCTCAGCACCCTCAAATCCCCTTTTATCCCCCCAAATCTCCATTTTTTTAGCAAATTTCTCCCACTTTTCCCCCCAAATCCCTCTTTACCCTCCCAAATCCCTCATTATTCCCCAAAATTCCCTTTTTTTTCCCAATTTTTCCCCAAATTTTCCCAATTTTTCCCCATTTTTCCTCATTTTTCCTCACATTTCCCAACCCACAGCCCCACCATCCTTAGCACCCTCAAATCCCCTTTTATCCCCCCAAATCTCCATTTTTTTAGCAAAATTCTCCCTTTTTTCCCCCAAATTCCCACTTTACCCTCCCAAATCCCTCATTATCCCCCAAAATTCCCTTTTTTCCCCAATTTTTCCCCATTTTTCCTCATTTTTCCTCACATTTCCCGACCCACAGCACCACCATCCTCAGCACCCTCAAATCCCCTTTTATTCCCCCCAAATCTCCATTTTTTAAGCAAATTTCTCCCTTTTTTCTCCCAAATTCCCACTTTACCTTCCCAAATCCCTCATTATCCCCCAAATTTCCCTTTTTTTTCCCAATTTTTCCCCATTTTTCCTCACTTTTTCCCCACATTTCCCAACCCACAGCACCACCATCCTCAGCACCCTCCAATCCCCTTTTATCCCCCCCAAATCTCCATTTTTTAGCAAAATTCTCCCCTTTTTCCCCCAAATTCCCTCTTTACCCTCCCAAATCCCTCATTATCCCCCAAATTTCCCTTTTTTTTCCTAATTTTTCCCCATTTTTCCTCCCTTTTCTCCACATTTCCCGACCCACAGCACCACCATCCTCAGCACCCTCCAATCCCCTTTTATCCCCTCCAAATCTCCATTTTTTAACAAAATTCTCCCTTTTTTCCCCCAAATTCCCACTTTTCCTCCCAAATTCCCACTTTATCTTCCCAAATCCCTCATTATCCCCCAAATTTCCCTTTTTTTTCCCAATTTTTCCCCACTTTTCTCCAGGCTTCCCGACCCACAGCACCACCCTCCTCAGCACCCTCAAATCCCCTTTTATCCCCCCAAATCTCCATTTTTTTAGCAAAATTCTCCCTTTTTTCCCCCAAATTCCCACTTTACCTTCCCAAATCCCTCATTATCCCCCAAAATTCCCTTTTTTTTCCTTATTTTTCCCCATTTTTCCTCACTTTTCTCCGGGTTTCCCGATCCACAGCGGCAGCGTCATGGCCGACTGCTGCAGCAGCGTCATCAGCACCCCCCTCCTCATCGTCTTCCTGGGCGGCTCCGCCTCGCTGTAAATCCCGGCGATTTTTGCCGCTGGAATTATAAAAATTTTTTAAAAACCCAAATTCCTTAAAATTTGAGGGATTTGGGTGGAATTTTAAGGGATTTGAAAGGGTTTGAGGCGTTTCCCGCCTTTTTTCCGGCCGTGAGGGGAGCGGCACCGCGGCGCCCCCTGGCGGCCGTACCAATGCGGCGCTCCTCGAGCAGGGATTTGATCTCGGCGATTTTATCCAGAGCTCTCCGGAGAACGCTGAAAAATGAGGGGAAAAAAAGTAAAACTTTGGAATAAAAGTGGAGTTCGGAAGGTGGGAAGGGAAAAGGGAGGGATTTTGGGGGAAAAAATGGGGTTTTTGGGGAAAAAGGGAGGAGGAGGGTGGGGGGAAATGGGGGGTTTAGGGAAAATTGGGAGGGAATTGTGAGGGAAAATCTGAGGGGAAAAGGAAAATTAGAGGGGAAAGAGCAGAAATGTGAGGGGAAAAAGGGGAAATCTGAAGGGAAAAGTGGGAATTTAAAGGAATAAAGTGGGAATTTGAAGGGGAAATTGGGAATCCAAGGGGAAAAGCAGAAATCTGAGGGGAAAAGTAGAAATTAGAAGGGAAACAGAAGAAATCTGAGGAGTAAAAGTGGAAATCTGAGGGCAAAAAGTCAGAATCTGAGGGGGGAAAATGGGAATTTGTAGGAAAAGTGGGAATCTGAGGGGAAAAGTGGGAATTTGATGGGAAAAGTGGGAATCTGAGGGATAAAAGGGGAAATTAGCAGGGAAACAACAGAAATCTGAGGGGAAAAAGGGGAAATCTGAGGGAGAAAAGTGGGAATTTAAAGGAATAAAGTGGGAATTTGAAGGGAAAAGTGGAAATCTGAGGGACAAATGTGGGAATTTGAAGGAATAAAATGGGAATTTGAAGGGAAAAGTGGAAATCTGAGGGGAAAAAGCAGAAATCTGAGGGAAAAGTGGGAATCTTAAAGGAAAAAGAGGAAATCTGAGAAGAAAATATGAAAATCTGAAGGAGAAAAGTGGGAATTTGAAGGGAAAAGTGGGAATCTGAGAGGGAAAACCAGAAATCTGAGGGGAAAAAGTGGAATTTAGCAGGGAAAGAGCAGAAATCTGAGGGACAAATGTGGAAATTTGAAGGAATAAAGTGGGAATTTGAAGGGAAAAGTGTGAATCTGAGGGGGAAAAGCGGGAATCTTAAAGGAAAAAGAGGAAATTTGAGAAGAAAATATGAAAATCTGAGGGAGAAAAGTGGGAATTTGAAGGGAAAAAGCAGAAATAGGAAGTGAAAAATATCTGTGAGCAAAAGGTGAGAAATGTGAGGGAAAAAAGTGGGAATCTGAGGGGGAAAAGTAGAAATTTGAAGGGAAAATCACAAATCTGAGGGGGATAAGCAGAAATCTGAGAGGAAAAAAGAGGAAATTTGAGGGGAAAAAAGAGGAAATCTGAGGGGAAAAATGGGAATTTTGAGGAAAAAAATTTGGAATTTGAAGGGGTAAAGTGGAAATCTGAAGGGATAAAGTAGAAATTGGAGGTTTTTTGGGTTTAAAAATGGGAATTCTGGACTCACTTGCACTCGGCCTCAGCATCTGCCTTGGCTGTGGTGTAGAGCCCTCGGAGCTTGGTGCGGTAATAGGGGGAAACTGAAGAGGATTTTGGGGGTCAAAATGCCCCAAAAAAACCCCAAATCCCCCCCAAAATTCCCTCTAAATCCCAGAATTTGTTACTTTTGTTCTCTGTCTGCATCCGCTCGTGAGTTTTCTGGATGTTCACCAGGTTGTGCTCGCTGCGGGAGCGTTCCTCCTGAGGGGAAAAATGGGGAAAAAAATGGAGAAAATTGGGGAAAAAGAGGGAAAATTGAGGAAAAAAGGGTGAAAATTGGGGAAAAAGGGGGAAAATTGGGGAAAAAGGGGGAAAATTGGGGAAAAAATGGAAAAAATAGGGAAAAAATAGGGAAAAAATAGGGAAAAATCAGGGGAAAAAGGAGAGGAAAAGGGGTGAAAATGAGGAAAAAAGGAGGGAAAAGAGGATGTTTGGGTTAATAAAGGGGGATTTATGAGGGAAAGATTGGGAAATTTGGGGGTTGGAGTTAATAAATTTAGATTTATGAGGGGAAAAATAGGGATTTTGAGGGGTAAGAATTAATAAGGAAAAGGTTTTGAGGGAAAAGTGATGGATTTTGGGGGTTGGAGTTAATAAAGGGGATTTGTGAGGGAAAAACGGGGGAGTTTGGAGATTGGGGTTTATAAATGGAGATTTTTGAGGGAAAATGTGGGGTTTTTAGGGGTTGAAGTTAACAAGGAGAAATTTTGAGGGAAAAAACTGAGAAAAATTGGGGATTTTACATAAAATAGAGGATTGGGGGTGGGAATGTGGAATTTGAGTCAATTAAGAAGGATTTGGGATAGAAGCAGGTGATTTGGGGGCAAAAATGTTTCAATTTTGAGAGTAAAATTTGTGAATTTGGTATAAAATGGGCCATTTTGCAATAGCAATGGGCAGTTTTATGGTAAAATAGGTGATTTTAGGTCTAGATATGCTCGATTTTTGGGCAAAATGAATGCTTTAGGGCTAAAAATTGGTGGTTTTGCGAGGTTTGTGAGGGGAAACTGGAGATTTTGAGGGGAAACGGGGGATTTGTGAGGGGAAACTGGAGATTTTGAGGGGAAACGGGGGATTTGTGAGGGGAAACTGGAGATTTTGAGGGGAAACGGGGGATTTATGAGGGGAAACTGGAGATTTTGAGGGGAAACGGGGATTTGTGAGGGGAAAATGCAAATTTGCGAGGGGAAAATGTAAATCTGTGAGGGGAAAATGCAAATTTGTGAGGAGACATGAGGGAGAAACAGGAGGTCCGTGAGGGGAAAGAGGTGATTTTGGGTGAAATGGGTGATTTTTGGGATCTGTGAGGGAAAAGAGGCGATTTTGGGGTGAAATGGGTGATTTTGGAGGTCCGCGAGGGGAAACGGGAGGGAAATAACGGGACCGGTGAGGAGAAATCGGAGAAAACTGCAGCAAACGGGGATCGGGGATGGAAAACGGGGGATGCTAAGGAAGAAAGAGAAATCCTTCAAGAAAATTGGAAGATCCTAAAAGAAATTCCGGTACCTGCGTCTGTTTAATGAGCTGGTGCAGCTCTCCCAGCAGCTCCGCGATGCGGGAATCGGCCGAGACCAGCGCCATGACGGGAGAATGGAACGGGGATGGAGGGGCAAAATGGCGGCGGCTCCTGAGGGAGATGCGGGAGGGAGGGGGGGCGGGACAAAATGGCGGCACCGCCTCAGAGCGGGCACAAACCACGCCCACATAACACCATATATGGTTAAAGACACGCCTATTTTTCCTTATATGGCATAAAACCTCCTATATAGTCTTATTTACACTGCGCTTAAATCACGCCCACAATATTCCTTATATGGATACGCTCGTGACAAAGCCACGCCCCCTCATCGCCTACTATGGATTTTCCTCCCTTAAAGCCACGCCCACAAATTTCCAAATATGGATTTGCTTATCACGTGCTCGCGGTGTCACATGACCGGCTCCCAACATGGCGGACGAGGAACCGCTGCTGCCGCCGGGTGAGAGGCAAAAACGGGGAACAAAAGTGGGGATAAAAACGGGAATTCGGGAAAAAAACCTGGAATTAAAAGCGGGATAAGGAGCCGGGAATGGACTCGGAAGGGGAACAGGGAGCGGGGAAGGAGGCCGTAAAACGGGCCGGGGACACAAAACCGCCCCCAAAATCTGCCAAATTTCCCCAAAATCCCTTCCAAACTTCTCCTCTCCCCCTCAGACGAAGACTCCGCCCTCCCCCGCCTCCCCCTCCCCCTGCGACCTCCTCCTGGCGAATCGGAGCCGCTTTTTGGTGAGTGCCCCGCCCACATTTTAGACCACGCCCCCAAGCCCCTACCGACTTCAACCCCCCAAAATTTCCCGCCAAAACCTCACCTTTTCACTCCTCCCCTCCCCCCAAAACCACGCCCCTTCCAGGCGTACCACACCCATGTGTGACCACGCCCACTCGCGTGGCCACGCCCCTCTAAGCCCCGCCCTCCACAGGATTTTGGGCCTCTGTAACAACCTCCCCTATGTGGTGATGCTCAGCGCCGCCCGCGACCTGCTGGAGCCACGCCCCGTGAGTAGCCACGCCCACTTTTGGACCACACCCTGTTTTGTAGTAGCCACGCCCCTTTTGGAAATGCCACGCCCCCCTTTCTGATTGGATGTTGGGGGATTTTTCCCGGGTTTTTTTAGGGGGAAGAGCGGCGGAATCGGAGCCGGCACGACTGCGATCCTGTGGGGACTGGGGTGGGTGGGGCTTAAAGGGGGCGGGGCTTAACTGGGCGGGGCCAAAAAGGGTGGGAATTAACTGGGAAAGGGTTAAAAGGGGTGGGGCTTAAATGGGAGTGGCTTAAATGGGTGGGGCTTGAATGGGAGTGGCCTTGATGGGGGGGCTTAAGTGGGCGGAGATTATTGGGGTGGAGTTTAAATGGGAGAGGTTAAAATGGGCGGGGCTTAAAGGTTGGGATAAAGGGGTGGGGCTTAAATGGGAGGAGCTAAATTGGGCAGGGTTTAAGTGGGTGGGTTTAAATTTTTGGAGGTTTAAGGGGGTGGGGCTTAAGTGGGTGGGGCTTAAATTTTGGAGTTTAAGGGGCGGGGCTTAAAGGGGTGGGGTTAAAAATTTTGGTGGTTTGAGGGGGTGGAGCTTAAAGGGGTGGGGTTTAAATGGGTGGGGCTTAAAGGGGAGGGGCTTAAAGGGGCGTGGCTCCTCAGGCCGTCCTATTGGCCGATGTCGTCCCCGCCCTGGTGGTGAAGCTGCTGCTGCCTCTGGTGGGGCCTTACCTGCCTGACAGGTGAGAAAGGGGCGGGGCTTAAAGGGGGCGGGGCTTAAGGGACGGGGCTTAAGGAAGCGGGGATAAAGGGGAGGGGCCTAAGGGGGCGGAGCTTAAAGGGAATTGGGGAAAATTGGAAAATTTGAGGGGAAAATTGAAGGGGTAAAAGGGAAAATTTTTGAGAAAAAGGAAAATTTTGGGGCGAAAATAGGAAATTTATTTTTAATTAAGGGATTTTTGGGGAAAAAGGGAATTTTTTTGGTGAAAATATTGGAATTTTTTGGGGAAAAAAGGGAATTTTTTTGGTGAAAATATTGGAATTTTTGGGGGAAAGAAGGGAATTTTTTTGGTGAAAATATTGGAATTTTTTGGGGAAAAAAGGGAATTTTTTTGGTGACAATATTGAATTTTGGGGAAAAAGAAGAGAATTTTTTTGAGAAAATATTGAATTTTTGGGGGAAAAAGGGAATTTTTTGGTGAAAATATTGAATTTTTGGGAAAAAAAAAGGAATTTTTTGGTGAAAATATTGGAATTTTGGGGGGGAAAAAGGGAAATTTTTTTTGTGAGAATTTTTGGGGGAAAAAAAGGGAATTTTTTTTGAGAAAAATATTGGATTTTTTTGTGGAAAAAAGGGATTTTTTTGGTGAAAATATTGGAATTTTTGGGGGAAAAAAGGGAATTTTTTTGCGAAAATATTGGAATTTTTGGGGGGAAAAAAGGGAATTTTTTTGAGAAAATATTGGAATTTTTGGGGGAAAAAAAGGGAATTTTTTTGGTGAAAATATTGGAATTTTTGGGGAAAAAAGGGAATTTTTTTGGCGAAAATATTGATTTTTTGTGGAAAAAAGGGAATTTTTTTTGAGAATATTTAAATTTTTGGGAAAAAAAAAGGGATTTTTTGGTGAAAATTTTGGAATTTTTTGGGGAAAAAAAAGGGAATTTTTTTTGAGAAAATATTGGAATTTTTGGGGGAAAAAAAGGGAAATTTTTTTGTGAAAATATTGGAATTTTGGGGGAAAAAAAAGGGAATTTTTTTCCGATTTTGGGGAAGAAACTGAATTTATTTTTAGGAATGGAATTTTGGGTTGAAAAAGGGCAATTTTGGTGTTTTTGCCCGCAGTTGCGCGTGGTGGGCGTGGCCTGTGCCTGTGGGGCAGCGTCAGCGCCGTGGCCGCCGCCAAAGGGACCCTGAGCGGCCTCGGGGGTGAGAGGGGACTCGGGTCAATCAGGGTCATGCGGGGTCACTCGGGGTCACTCGGGGTCACTTGGGGTCACTTGGGGTCAATTGGGGTCACTCAGAGTCGTTTTGGGGCATTTTTTTTCAGATTTTTTGGGGATTTTTTGGGGTGTTTTTTGAGATTTTTGGGGGTTTTTTGAGATTTTTCCGGATTTTTTGGAGATTTTTTGGGGATTTTTGGAGATTTTTAGGGATTTTTTTGAGATTTTATTGAGGTTTTTTGAGATTTTTTTTAGGGGTTTTTTTGAGATTTTTTTGAGGTTTTATGAGATTTTTTGAGATTTTTTTTGAGATTTTTTGAAATGTTTTTGAGAATTTTTGAGATTTTTTGGAGATTTTTATGAGGTTTTTTTAGGATTTTTTTTAGATTTTTTTGAGGTTTTTTGAGATTTTTGGGGATTTTTTGGAGATTTTTATTGAGATTTTTTGGAGCTTTTTTGAGAATTTTTTGAGAAATTTTTGAGATTTTTTTGGGGATTTTTTTGAGATTTTTTGAGCATTTTTGGAGATATTTTGGGATTTTTTTTGTGATTTTTGAGATTTTTTTTTTCTGGCATTTTTTTGGATTTTTGGAGATTTTTTGGTAATTTTGGGGTTGGGGTCACTCAGGTGTCACTTGTGGTCACTTGGGTCAATTGGGGTCACTCAGAGTCGTTTTGGGGCATTTTGGGAATTTTTTAGGATTTTTTAAGGATTTTTTGGGGAATTTTTGGGGATTTTTTGAGATTTTATTGAGGTTTTTTGAGATTTTTTGAGGATTTTTATGAGATTTTTTGAGGTTTTTTGGGGATTTTTTGAGATTTTTTGGGGATTTTTAAGGATTTTTTTGGGGAATTTTTGGGGATTTTTTGAGATTTTATTGAGTTTTTTTTTGAGATTTTTTTGAGGGTTTTTTTTAGGATTTTTTTGAGGTTTTTTGAGATTTTTTTGGAGGTTTTTATGGGATTTTTTGAGGATTTTTTTGAGATTTTTTTGAGATTTTTTTGAGGTTTTTATGAGATTTTTTGGGGATTTTTTGTAGATTTTTTGAGGGTTTTTTTGGGGTTTTTTGGAGATTTTTTGAGATTTTTATGAGATTTTTTGGGATTTTTTTGAGATTTTTTTGAGATTTTTTTGGGATTTTTTTGGATTTTTATGAGATTTTTTGGAGATTTTTTGGAGATTTTTTGCAGTTTTTTTGGAGATTTTTATGAGATTTTTATGAGATTTTTGAGTGGTTTTTTTGGCTTTTTTTTATTTTTGGAGATTTTTTGGTAATTTTGGGGTTGGGGTCAACTCAGGGGTCAATTGGGGTCACTCGGGGTCACTCGGGGTCACTCAGAGTCAGTTTGGGGCATTTTGGGAATATTTGGGGATTTTTTTTAGATTTTTTTTAGATTTTTTGGGGGATTTTTGGGATTTTTTTGAGATTTTTTGGGGATCTTTATGAGATTTTTTGAGCATTTTTGGAGATATTTTGGGGATTTTTATGAGATTTTTTTGAGGTTTTATGAGATTTTTTGAGATTTTTTTTTGAGAATTTTTTGAAATGTTTTTGAGAATTTTTTGAGATTTTTTGGAGATTTTTATGAGGTTTTTTTAGGATTTTTTTTAGATTTTTTTGAGGTTTTTTGAGATTTTTTGAGAATTTTTTGAGATTTTTTGGGGATTTTTTTGAGATTTTTGGGGATTTTTGGGGGATTTTTTGAGATTTTTTGGGGATTTTTTTGAGATTTTTTGGGGATTTTTATGAGATTTTTTTGAGCATTTTTGGAGATATTTTGGGGATTTTTTTGAGGTTCTTGGAGATTTTTTGAGATTTTTTTAGAGGATTTTTTGAGGGTTTTTTCGGGGGGATTTTTGGGGATTTTTTTTGAGACTTTTGAGGGTTTTTTGGATTTTTTGGGAGTTTTTTTGAGATTTTTATGAGATTTTTTTGTGGATTTTTTTTGAGATTTTTTTGAGCTTGTTTTAGGATTTTTTTGAGATTTATTGAGTTTTTTGGAGGATTTTTGGGGGGATTTTTTTGAGATTTTTATGAGATTATTTGGGGATTTTTTTGAGGTTTTTTGGGGATTTTTGAGGGTTTTTTTGAGATTTTTGGAGTTTTTTGGGGGGATTTTTTGAGATTATTTTGGGATCTTTGTGACTTTTTTGGAGATTTTTTTTATTTTTTGGGGGATTTTTTTGAGATTTTTGGGGCATTTTTTGGGGATTTTGGGGGA